>NW_027258102.1:0-136216 GCF_045791955.1 Oncorhynchus clarkii lewisi | reverse complement strand
GGTCTAAAAACATGTTTGTGACACTAAACAAGGTCTAAAAACATGTTTATGGCACTAAACAAGGTCTAAAATGATGTTTGTGGAGCTAAACAAGGTCTAAAAACATGTTTGTGACACTAAACAAGGTCTAAAATGATGTTTGTGGCACTAAACAAGGTCTAAAATGATGTTTGTGGAGCTAAACAAGGTCTAAAATCATGTTTGTGACACTAAACAAGGTCTAAAAACATGTTTATGGCACTAAACAAGGTCTAAAAACATGTTTGTGACACTAAACAAGGTCTAAAAACATGTTTATGGCACTAAACAAGGTCTAAAAACATGTTTATGGCACTAAACAAGGTCTAAAATGATGTTTGTGGAGCTAAACAAGGTCTAAAAACATGTTTGTGGAGCTAAACAAGGTCTAAAAACATGTTTGTGACACTAAACAAGGTCTAAAAACATGTTTATGGCACTAAACAAGGTCTAAAAACATGTTTGTGACACTAAACAAGGTCTAAAATGATGTTTGTGGAGCTAAACAAGGTCTAAAATCATGTTTGTGACACTAAACAAGGTCTAAAATCATGTTTGTGGCACTAAACAAGGTCTAAAATCATGTTTGTGGCACTAAACAAGGTCTAAAATGATGTTTGTGGAGCTAAACAAGGTCTAAAAACATGTTTATAGCACTAAACAAGGTCTAAAATCATGTTTGTGGCACTAAACAAGGTCTAAAAACATGTTTGTGACACTAAACAAGGTCTAAAAACATGTTTGTGACACTAAACAAGGTCTAAAATGATGTTTGTGGAGCTAAACAAGGTCTAAAAACATGTTTGTGACACTAAACAAGGTCTAAAAACATGTTTGTGACACTAAACAAGGTCTAAAAACATGTTTATGGCACTAAACAAGGTCTAAAAACATGTTTGTGACACTAAACAAGGTCTAAAATGATGTTTGTGGAGCTAAACAAGGTCTAAAATCCTGTTTGTGACACTAAACAAGGTCTAAAATCATGTTTGTGGCACTAAACAAGGTCTAAAATCATGTTTGTGGCACTAAACAAGGTCTAAAATGATGTTTGTGGAGCTAAACAAGGTCTAAAAACATGTTTATAGCACTAAACAAGGTCTAAAATCATGTTTGTGGCACTAAACAAGGTCTAAAAACATGTTTGTGACACTAAACAAGGTCTAAAAACATGTTTGTGACACTAAACAAGGTCTAAAATGATGTTTGTGGAGCTAAACAAGGTCTAAAAACATGTTTGTGACACTAAACAAGGTCTAAAAACATGTTTGTGACACTAAACAAGGTCTAAAAACATGTTTATGGCACTAAACAAGGTCTAAAATGATGTTTGTGGAGCTAAACAAGGTCTAAAAACATGTTTGTGACACTAAACAAGGTCTAAAAACATGTTTGTGACACTAAACAAGGTCTAAAAACATGTTTGTGACACTAAACAAGGTCTAAAAACATGTTTATGGCACTAAACAAGGTCTAAAATGATGTTTCTGGAGCTAAACAAGGTCTAAAAACATGTTTGTGACACTAAACAAGGTCTAAAATGATGTTTGTGGCACTAAACAAGGTCTAAAATGATGTTTGTGGAGCTAAACAAGGTCTAAAATCATGTTTGTGACACTAAACAAGGTCTAAAAACATGTTTATGGCACTAAACAAGGTCTAAAAACATGTTTGTGACACTAAACAAGGTCTAAAAACATGTTTATGGCACTAAACAATGTCTAAAAACATGTTTATGGCACTAAACAAGGTCTAAAATGATGTTTGTGGAGCTAAACAAGGTCTAAAAACATGTTTGTGGAGCTAAACAAGGTCTAAAAACATGTTTGTGACACTAAACAAGGTCTAAAAACATGTTTATGGCACTAAACAAGGTCTAAAAACATGTTTGTGACACTAAACAAGGTCTAAAATGATGTTTGTGGAGCTAAACAAGGTCTAAAATCATGTTTGTGACACTAAACAAGGTCTAAAATCATGTTTGTGGCACTAAACAAGGTCTAAAATCATGTTTGTGGCACTAAACAAGGTCTAAAATGATGTTTGTGGAGCTAAACAAGGTCTAAAAACATGTTTATAGCACTAAACAAGGTCTAAAATCATGTTTGTGGCACTAAACAAGGTCTAAAAACATGTTTGTGACACTAAACAAGGTCTAAAAACATGTTTGTGACACTAAACAAGGTCTAAAATGATGTTTGTGGAGCTAAACAAGGTCTAAAAACATTTTTGTGACACTAAACAAGGTCTAAAATGATGTTTGTGGCACTAAACAAGGTCTAAAATGATGTTTCTGGAGCTAAACAAGGTCTAAAAACATGTTTGTGACACTAAACAAGGTCTAAAATCATGTTTGTGGCACTAAACAAGGTCTAAAATGATGTTTGTGGAGCTAAACAAGGTCTAAAAACATGTTTATGGCACTAAACAAGGTCTAAAATGATGTTTGTGGAGCTAAACAAGGTCTAAAAACATGTTTGTGACACTAAACAAGGTCTAAAATGATGTTTGTGGAGCTAAACAAGGTCTAAAATCATGTTTGTGGAGCTAAACAAGGTCTAAAAACATGTTTGTGACACTAAACAAGGTCTAAAATCATGTTTGTGGCACTAAACAAGGTCTAAAATGATGTTTGTGGAGCTAAACAAGGTCTAAAAACATGTTTGTGACACTAAACAAGGTCTAAAATGATGTTTGTGGCACTAAACAAGGTCTAAAATGATGTTTGTGGAGCTAAACAAGGTCTAAAATCATGTTTGTGACACTAAACAAGGTCTAAAAACATGTTTATGGCACTAAACAAGGTCTAAAAACATGTTTGTGACACTAAACAAGGTCTAAAAACATGTTTATGGCACTAAACAATGTCTAAAAACATGTTTATGGCACTAAACAAGGTCTAAAATGATGTTTGTGGAGCTAAACAAGGTCTAAAAACATGTTTGTGGAGCTAAACAAGGTCTAAAAACATGTTTGTGACACTAAACAAGGTCTAAAAACATGTTTGTGACACTAAACAAGGTCTAAAATGATGTTTGTGGAGCTAAACAAGGTCTAAAATCATGTTTGTGACACTAAACAAGGTCTAAAATCATGTTTGTGGCACTAAACAAGGTCTAAAATCATGTTTGTGGCACTAAACAAGGTCTAAAATGATGTTTGTGGAGCTAAACAAGGTCTAAAAACATGTTTATAGCACTAAACAAGGTCTAAAATCATGTTTGTGGCACTAAACAAGGTCTAAAAACATGTTTGTGACACTAAACAAGGTCTAAAAACATGTTTGTGACACTAAACAAGGTCTAAAATGATGTTTGTGGAGCTAAACAAGGTCTAAAAACATGTTTGTGACACTAAACAAGGTCTAAAATGATGTTTGTGGCACTAAACAAGGTCTAAAATGATGTTTGTGGAGCTAAACAAGGTCTAAAAACATGTTTGTGACACTAAACAAGGTCTAAAATCATGTTTGTGGCACTAAACAAGGTCTAAAATGATGTTTGTGGAGCTAAACAAGGTCTAAAAACATGTTTATGGCACTAAACAAGGTCTAAAATGATGTTTGTGGAGCTAAACAAGGTCTAAAAACATGTTTGTGACACTAAACAAGGTCAAAAACATGTTTGTGACACTAAACAAGGTCTAAAATGATGTTTGTGGAGCTAAACAAGGTCTAAAAACATGTTTGTGACACTAAACAAGGTCTAAAAACATGTTTGTGACACTAAACAAGGTCTAAAAACATGTTTATGGCACTAAACAAGGTCTAAAATGATGTTTGTGGAGCTAAACAAGGTCTAAAAACATGTTTGTGACACTAAACAAGGTCTAAAATGATGTTTGTGGCACTAAACAAGGTCTAAAATGATGTTTGTGGAGCTAAACAAGGTCTAAAATCATGTTTGTGACACTAAACAAGGTCTAAAAACATGTTTATGGCACTAAACAAGGTCTAAAAACATGTTTGTGACACTAAACAAGGTCTAAAAACATGTTTATGGCACTAAACAATGTCTAAAAACATGTTTATGGCACTAAACAAGGTCTAAAATGATGTTTGTGGAGCTAAACAAGGTCTAAAAACATGTTTGTGGAGCTAAACAAGGTCTAAAAACATGTTTGTGACACTAAACAAGGTCTAAAAACATGTTTATGGCACTAAACAAGGTCTAAAAACATGTTTGTGACACTAAACAAGGTCTAAAATGATGTTTGTGGAGCTAAACAAGGTCTAAAATCATGTTTGTGACACTAAACAAGGTCTAAAATCATGTTTGTGGCACTAAACAAGGTCTAAAATCATGTTTGTGGCACTAAACAAGGTCTAAAATGATGTTTGTGGAGCTAAACAAGGTCTAAAAACATGTTTATAGCACTAAACAAGGTCTAAAATCATGTTTGTGGCACTAAACAAGGTCTAAAAACATGTTTGTGACACTAAACAAGGTCTAAAAACATGTTTGTGACACTAAACAAGGTCTAAAAACATGTTTATGGCACTAAACAAGGTCTAAAATGATGTTTGTGGAGCTAAACAAGGTCTAAAAACATGTTTGTGACACTAAACAAGGTCTAAAATGATGTTTGTGGCACTAAACAAGGTCTAAAATGATGTTTGTGGAGCTAAACAAGGTCTAAAATCATGTTTGTGACACTAAACAAGGTCTAAAAACATGTTTATGGCACTAAACAAGGTCTAAAAACATGTTTGTGACACTAAACAAGGTCTAAAAACATGTTTATGGCACTAAACAATGTCTAAAAACATGTTTATGGCACTAAACAAGGTCTAAAATGATGTTTGTGGAGCTAAACAAGGTCTAAAAACATGTTTGTGGAGCTAAACAAGGTCTAAAAACATGTTTGTGACACTAAACAAGGTCTAAAAACATGTTTATGGCACTAAACAAGGTCTAAAAACATGTTTGTGACACTAAACAAGGTCTAAAATGATGTTTGTGGAGCTAAACAAGGTCTAAAATCATGTTTGTGACACTAAACAAGGTCTAAAATCATGTTTGTGGCACTAAACAAGGTCTAAAATCATGTTTGTGGCACTAAACAAGGTCTAAAATGATGTTTGTGGAGCTAAACAAGGTCTAAAAACATGTTTATAGCACTAAACAAGGTCTAAAATCATGTTTGTGGCACTAAACAAGGTCTAAAAACATGTTTGTGACACTAAACAAGGTCTAAAAACATGTTTGTGACACTAAACAAGGTCTAAAATGATGTTTGTGGAGCTAAACAAGGTCTAAAAACATGTTTGTGACACTAAACAAGGTCTAAAATGATGTTTGTGGCACTAAACAAGGTCTAAAATGATGTTTGTGGAGCTAAACAAGGTCTAAAAACATGTTTGTGACACTAAACAAGGTCTAAAATCATGTTTGTGGCACTAAACAAGGTCTAAAATGATGTTTGTGGAGCTAAACAAGGTCTAAAAACATGTTTATGGCACTAAACAAGGTCTAAAATGATGTTTGTGGAGCTAAACAAGGTCTAAAAACATGTTTGTGACACTAAACAAGGTCTAAAATGATGTTTGTGGAGCTAAACAAGGTCTAAAATCATGTTTGTGGAGCTAAACAAGGTCTAAAAACATGTTTGTGACACTAAACAAGGTCTAAAATCATGTTTGTGGCACTTAACAAGGTCTAAAATGATGTTTGTGGAGCTAAACAAGGTCTAAAAACATGTTTGTGACACTAAACAAGGTCTAAAATGATGTTTGTGGCACTAAACAAGGTCTAAAATGATGTTTGTGGAGCTAAACAAGGTCTAAAATCATGTTTGTGACACTAAACAAGGTCTAAAAACATGTTTATGGCACTAAACAAGGTCTAAAAACATGTTTATGGCACTAAACAAGGTCTAAAAACATGTTTATGGCACTAAACAAGGTCTAAAATGATGTTTGTGGAGCTAAACAAGGTCTAAAAACATGTTTGTGGAGCTAAACAAGGTCTAAAAACATGTTTGTGACACTAAACAAGGTCTAAAAACATGTTTGTGACACTAAACAAGGTCTAAAATGATGTTTGTGGAGCTAAACAAGGTCTAAAATCATGTTTGTGACACTAAACAAGGTCTAAAATCATGTTTGTGGCACTAAACAAGGTCTAAAATCATGTTTGTGGCACTAAACAAGGTCTAAAATGATGTTTGTGGAGCTAAACAAGGTCTAAAAACATGTTTATAGCACTAAACAAGGTCTAAAATCATGTTTGTGGCACTAAACAAGGTCTAAAAACATGTTTGTGACACTAAACAAGGTCTAAAAACATGTTTGTGACACTAAACAAGGTCTAAAATGATGTTTGTGGAGCTAAACAAGGTCTAAAAACATGTTTGTGACACTAAACAAGGTCTAAAATGATGTTTGTGGCACTAAACAAGGTCTAAAATGATGTTTGTGGAGCTAAACAAGGTCTAAAAACATGTTTGTGACACTAAACAAGGTCTAAAATCATGTTTGTGGCACTAAACAAGGTCTAAAATGATGTTTGTGGAGCTAAACAAGGTCTAAAAACATGTTTATGGCACTAAACAAGGTCTAAAATGATGTTTGTGGAGCTAAACAAGGTCTAAAAACATGTTTGTGACACTAAACAAGGTCAAAAACATGTTTGTGACACTAAACAAGGTCTAAAATCATGTTTGTGGCACTAAACAAGGTCTAAAATGATGTTTGTGGAGCTAAACAAGGTCTAAAATCATGTTTGTGACACTAAACAAGGTCTAAAATCATGTTTGTGGCACTAAACAAGGTCTAAAATCATGTTTGTGGCACTAAACAAGGTCTAAAATGATGTTTGTGGAGCTAAACAAGGTCTAAAAACATGTTTATAGCACTAAACAAGGTCTAAAATCATGTTTGTGGCACTAAACAAGGTCTAAAAACATGTTTGTGACACTAAACAAGGTCTAAAAACATGTTTGTGACACTAAACAAGGTCTAAAATGATGTTTGTGGAGCTAAACAAGGTCTAAAAACATGTTTGTGACACTAAACAAGGTCTAAAATGATGTTTGTGGCACTAAACAAGGTCTAAAATGATGTTTGTGGAGCTAAACAAGGTCTAAAAACATGTTTGTGACACTAAACAAGGTCTAAAATCATGTTTGTGGCACTAAACAAGGTCTAAAATGATGTTTGTGGAGCTAAACAAGGTCTAAAAACATGTTTATGGCACTAAACAAGGTCTAAAATGATGTTTGTGGAGCTAAACAAGGTCTAAAAACATGTTTGTGACACTAAACAAGGTCAAAAACATGTTTGTGACACTAAACAAGGTCTAAAATGATGTTTGTGGAGCTAAACAAGGTCTAAAAACATGTTTGTGACACTAAACAAGGTCTAAAAACATGTTTGTGACACTAAACAAGGTCTAAAAACATGTTTATGGCACTAAACAAGGTCTAAAATGATGTTTGTGGAGCTAAACAAGGTCTAAAAACATGTTTGTGACACTAAACAAGGTCTAAAATGATGTTTGTGGCACTAAACAAGGTCTAAAATGATGTTTGTGGAGCTAAACAAGGTCTAAAATCATGTTTGTGACACTAAACAAGGTCTAAAAACATGTTTATGGCACTAAACAAGGTCTAAAAACATGTTTGTGACACTAAACAAGGTCTAAAAACATGTTTATGGCACTAAACAATGTCTAAAAACATGTTTATGGCACTAAACAAGGTCTAAAATGATGTTTGTGGAGCTAAACAAGGTCTAAAAACATGTTTGTGGAGCTAAACAAGGTCTAAAAACATGTTTGTGACACTAAACAAGGTCTAAAAACATGTTTATGGCACTAAACAAGGTCTAAAAACATGTTTGTGACACTAAACAAGGTCTAAAATGATGTTTGTGGAGCTAAACAAGGTCTAAAATCATGTTTGTGACACTAAACAAGGTCTAAAATCATGTTTGTGGCACTAAACAAGGTCTAAAATCATGTTTGTGGCACTAAACAAGGTCTAAAATGATGTTTGTGGAGCTAAACAAGGTCTAAAAACATGTTTATAGCACTAAACAAGGTCTAAAATCATGTTTGTGGCACTAAACAAGGTCTAAAAACATGTTTGTGACACTAAACAAGGTCTAAAAACATGTTTGTGACACTAAACAAGGTCTAAAATGATGTTTGTGGAGCTAAACAAGGTCTAAAAACATGTTTGTGACACTAAACAAGGTCTAAAATGATGTTTGTGGCACTAAACAAGGTCTAAAATGATGTTTGTGGAGCTAAACAAGGTCTAAAAACATGTTTGTGACACTAAACAAGGTCTAAAATCATGTTTGTGGCACTAAACAAGGTCTAAAATGATGTTTGTGGAGCTAAACAAGGTCTAAAAACATGTTTATGGCACTAAACAAGGTCTAAAATGATGTTTGTGGAGCTAAACAAGGTCTAAAAACATGTTTGTGACACTAAACAAGGTCAAAAACATGTTTGTGACACTAAACAAGGTCTAAAATGATGTTTGTGGAGCTAAACAAGGTCTAAAAACATGTTTGTGGCACTAAACAATGTCTAAAAACATGTTTATGGCACTAAACAAGGTCTAAAATGATGTTTGTGGAGCTAAACAAGGTCTAAAAACATGTTTATAGCACTAAACAAGGTCTAAAATGATGTTTGTGGAGCTAAACAAGGTCTAAAAACATGTTTGTGACACTAAACAAGGTCTAAAAACATGTTTGTGACACTAAACAAGGTCTAAAATGATGTTTGTGGAGCTAAACAAGGTCTAAAAACATGTTTGTGACACTAAACAAGGTCTAAAATGATGTTTGTGGCACTAAACAAGGTCTAAAATGATGTTTGTGGAGCTAAACAAGGTCTAAAAACATGTTTGTGACACTAAACAAGGTCTAAAAACATGTTTGTGACACTAAACAAGGTCTAAAAACAAGTTTGTGACACTAAACAAGGTCTAAAAACATGTTTATGGCACTAAACAAGGTCTAAAATGATGTTTGTGGAGCTAAACAAGGTCTAAAAACATGTTTGTGACACTAAACAAGGTCTAAAATGATGTTTGTGGCACTAAACAAGGTCTAAAATGATGTTTGTGGAGCTAAACAAGGTCTAAAATCATGTTTGTGACACTAAACAAGGTCTAAAAACATGTTTATGGCACTAAACAAGGTCTAAAAACATGTTTGTGACACTAAACAAGGTCTAAAAACATGTTTATGGCACTAAACAATGTCTAAAAACATGTTTATGGCACTAAACAAGGTCTAAAATGATGTTTGTGACACTAAACAAGGTCTAAAAACATGTTTGTGACACTAAACAAGGTCTAAAATGATGTTTGTGGAGCTAAACAAGGTCTAAAAACATGTTTGTGACACTAAACAAGGTCTAAAATGATGTTTGTGGCACTAAACAAGGTCTAAAATGATGTTTGTGGAGCTAAACAAGGTCTAAAAACATGTTTGTGACACTAAACAAGGTCTAAAATCATGTTTGTGGCACTAAACAAGGTCTAAAATGATGTTTGTGGAGCTAAACAAGGTCTAAAAACATGTTTGTGGCACTAAACAAGGTCTAAAATGATGTTTGTGGAGCTAAACAAGGTCTAAAAACATGTTTATGGCACTAAACAAGGTCTAAAATGATGTTAGTGGAGCTAAACAAGGTCTAAAAACATGTTTGTGACACTAAACAAGGTCAAAAACATGTTTGTGACACTAAACAAGGTCTAAAATGATGTTTGTGGAGCTAAACAAGGTCTAAAAACATGTTTGTGGCACTAAACAAGGTCTAAAAACATGTTTGTGACACTAAACAAGGTCTAAAATCATGTTTGTGGCACTAAACAAGGTCTAAAAACATGTTTGTGACACTAAACAAGGTCTAAAAACATGTTTGTGACACTAAACAAGGTCTAAAATGATGTTTGTGGCACTAAACAAGGTCTAAAATGATGTTTGTGGAGCTAAACAAGGTCTAAAAACATGTTTGTGACACTAAACAAGGTCTAAAATCATGTTTGTGGCACTAAACAAGGTCTAAAATGATGTTTGTGGAGCTAAACAAGGTCTAAAAACATGTTTATGGCACTAAACAAGGTCTAAAATGATGTTTGTGGAGCTAAACAAGGTCTAAAAACATGTTTGTGACACTAAACAAGGTCAAAAACATGTTTGTGACACTAAACAAGGTCTAAAATGATGTTTGTGGAGCTAAACAAGGTCTAAAAACATGTTTGTGACACTAAACAAGGTCTAAAAACATGTTTGTGACACTAAACAAGGTCTAAAAACATGTTTGTGACACTAAACAAGGTCTAAAAACATGTTTATGGCACTAAACAAGGTCTAAAATGATGTTTGTGGAGCTAAACAAGGTCTAAAAACATGTTTGTGACACTAAACAAGGTCTAAAATGATGTTTGTGGCACTAAACAAGGTCTAAAATGATGTTTGTGGAGCTAAACAAGGTCTAAAATCATGTTTGTGACACTAAACAAGGTCTAAAAACATGTTTATGGCACTAAACAAGGTCTAAAAACATGTTTGTGACACTAAACAAGGTCTAAAATCATGTTTATGGCACTAAACAATGTCTAAAAACATGTTTATGGCACTAAACAAGGTCTAAAATGATGTTTGTGGCACTAAACAAGGTCTAAAATGATGTTTGTGGAGCTAAACAAGGTCTAAAAACATGTTTGTGACACTAAACAAGGTCTAAAAACATGTTTGTGACACTAAACAAGGTCTAAAAACAAGTTTGTGACACTAAACAAGGTCTAAAAACATGTTTATGGCACTAAACAAGGTCTAAAATGATGTTTGTGGAGCTAAACAAGGTCTAAAAACATGTTTGTGACACTAAACAAGGTCTAAAATGATGTTTGTGGCACTAAACAAGGTCTAAAATGATGTTTGTGGAGCTAAACAAGGTCTAAAATCATGTTTGTGACACTAAACAAGGTCTAAAAACATGTTTATGGCACTAAACAAGGTCTAAAAACATGTTTGTGACACTAAACAAGGTCTAAAAACATGTTTATGGCACTAAACAATGTCTAAAAACATGTTTATGGCACTAAACAAGGTCTAAAATGATGTTTGTGACACTAAACAAGGTCTAAAAACATGTTTGTGACACTAAACAAGGTCTAAAATGATGTTTGTGGAGCTAAACAAGGTCTAAAAACATGTTTGTGACACTAAACAAGGTCTAAAATGATGTTTGTGGCACTAAACAAGGTCTAAAATGATGTTTGTGGAGCTAAACAAGGTCTAAAAACATGTTTGTGACACTAAACAAGGTCTAAAATCATGTTTGTGGCACTAAACAAGGTCTAAAATGATGTTTGTGGAGCTAAACAAGGTCTAAAAACATGTTTGTGGCACTAAACAAGGTCTAAAATGATGTTTGTGGAGCTAAACAAGGTCTAAAAACATGTTTATGGCACTAAACAAGGTCTAAAATGATGTTAGTGGAGCTAAACAAGGTCTAAAAACATGTTTGTGACACTAAACAAGGTCAAAAACATGTTTGTGACACTAAACAAGGTCTAAAATGATGTTTGTGGAGCTAAACAAGGTCTAAAAACATGTTTGTGGCACTAAACAAGGTCTAAAAACATGTTTGTGACACTAAACAAGGTCTAAAATCATGTTTGTGGCACTAAACAAGGTCTAAAAACATGTTTGTGACACTAAACAAGGTCTAAAAACATGTTTGTGACACTAAACAAGGTCTAAAATGATGTTTGTGGCACTAAACAAGGTCTAAAATGATGTTTGTGGAGCTAAACAAGGTCTAAAAACATGTTTGTGACACTAAACAAGGTCTAAAATCATGTTTGTGGCACTAAACAAGGTCTAAAATGATGTTTGTGGAGCTAAACAAGGTCTAAAAACATGTTTATGGCACTAAACAAGGTCTAAAATGATGTTTGTGGAGCTAAACAAGGTCTAAAAACATGTTTGTGACACTAAACAAGGTCAAAAACATGTTTGTGACACTAAACAAGGTCTAAAATGATGTTTGTGGAGCTAAACAAGGTCTAAAAACATGTTTGTGACACTAAACAAGGTCTAAAAACATGTTTGTGACACTAAACAAGGTCTAAAAACATGTTTGTGACACTAAACAAGGTCTAAAAACATGTTTATGGCACTAAACAAGGTCTAAAATGATGTTTGTGGAGCTAAACAAGGTCTAAAAACATGTTTGTGACACTAAACAAGGTCTAAAATGATGTTTGTGGCACTAAACAAGGTCTAAAATGATGTTTGTGGAGCTAAACAAGGTCTAAAATCATGTTTGTGACACTAAACAAGGTCTAAAAACATGTTTATGGCACTAAACAAGGTCTAAAAACATGTTTGTGACACTAAACAAGGTCTAAAATCATGTTTATGGCACTAAACAATGTCTAAAAACATGTTTATGGCACTAAACAAGGTCTAAAATGATGTTTGTGGAGCTAAACAAGGTCTAAAATCATGTTTGTGACACTAAACAAGGTCTAAAAACATGTTTGTGACACTAAACAAGGTCTAAAATGATGTTTGTGGCACTAAACAAGGTCTAAAATGATGTTTGTGGAGCTAAACAAGGTCTAAAAACATGTTTGTGACACTAAACAAGGTCTAAAATGATGTTTGTGGCACTAAACAAGGTCTAAAATGATGTTTGTGGAGCTAAACAAGGTCTAAAATCATGTTTGTGACACTAAACAAGGTCTAAAAACATGTTTATGGCACTAAACAAGGTCTAAAAACATGTTTGTGACACTAAACAAGGTCTAAAAACATGTTTATGGCACTAAACAATGTCTAAAAACATGTTTATGGCACTAAACAAGGTCTAAAATGATGTTTGTGGAGCTAAACAAGGTCTAAAATCATGTTTGTGACACTAAACAAGGTCTAAAATCATGTTTGTGGCACTAAACAAGGTCTAAAATCATGTTTGTGGCACTAAACAAGGTCTAAAATGATGTTTGTGGAGCTAAACAAGGTCTAAAAACATGTTTATAGCACTAAACAAGGTCTAAAATCATGTTTGTGGCACTAAACAAGGTCTAAAAACATGTTTGTGACACTAAACAAGGTCTAAAAACATGTTTGTGACACTAAACAAGGTCTAAAATGATGTTTGTGGAGCTAAACAAGGTCTAAAAACATGTTTGTGACACTAAACAAGGTCTAAAATGATGTTTGTGGCACTAAACAAGGTCTAAAATGATGTTTGTGGAGCTAAACAAGGTCTAAAAACATGTTTGTGACACTAAACAAGGTCTAAAATCATGTTTGTGGCACTAAACAAGGTCTAAAATGATGTTTGTGGAGCTAAACAAGGTCTAAAAACATGTTTATGGCACTAAACAAGGTCTAAAAACATGTTTGTGACACTAAACAAGGTCTAAAATCATGTTTATGGCACTAAACAATGTCTAAAAACATGTTTATGGCACTAAACAAGGTCTAAAATGATGTTTGTGGAGCTAAACAAGGTCTAAAATCATGTTTGTGACACTAAACAAGGTCTAAAAACATGTTTGTGACACTAAACAAGGTCTAAAATGATGTTTGTGGCACTAAACAAGGTCTAAAATGATGTTTGTGGAGCTAAACAAGGTCTAAAAACATGTTTGTGACACTAAACAAGGTCTAAAATGATGTTTGTGGCACTAAACAAGGTCTAAAATGATGTTTGTGGAGCTAAACAAGGTCTAAAATCATGTTTGTGACACTAAACAAGGTCTAAAAACATGTTTATGGCACTAAACAAGGTCTAAAAACATGTTTGTGACACTAAACAAGGTCTAAAAACATGTTTATGGCACTAAACAATGTCTAAAAACATGTTTATGGCACTAAACAAGGTCTAAAATGATGTTTGTGGAGCTAAACAAGGTCTAAAATCATGTTTGTGACACTAAACAAGGTCTAAAATCATGTTTGTGGCACTAAACAAGGTCTAAAATCATGTTTGTGGCACTAAACAAGGTCTAAAATGATGTTTGTGGAGCTAAACAAGGTCTAAAAACATGTTTATAGCACTAAACAAGGTCTAAAATCATGTTTGTGGCACTAAACAAGGTCTAAAAACATGTTTGTGACACTAAACAAGGTCTAAAAACATGTTTGTGACACTAAACAAGGTCTAAAATGATGTTTGTGGAGCTAAACAAGGTCTAAAAACATGTTTGTGACACTAAACAAGGTCTAAAATGATGTTTGTGGCACTAAACAAGGTCTAAAATGATGTTTGTGGAGCTAAACAAGGTCTAAAAACATGTTTGTGACACTAAACAAGGTCTAAAATCATGTTTGTGGCACTAAACAAGGTCTAAAATGATGTTTGTGGAGCTAAACAAGGTCTAAAAACATGTTTATGGCACTAAACAAGGTCTAAAATGATGTTTGTGGAGCTAAACAAGGTCTAAAAACATGTTTGTGACACTAAACAAGGTCAAAAACATGTTTGTGACACTAAACAAGGTCTAAAATGATGTTTGTGGAGCTAAACAAGGTCTAAAAACATGTTTGTGACACTAAACAAGGTCTAAAAACATGTTTGTGACACTAAACAAGGTCTAAAAACATGTTTATGGCACTAAACAAGGTCTAAAATGATGTTTGTGGAGCTAAACAAGGTCTAAAAACATGTTTTTGACACTAAACAAGGTCTAAAAACATGTTTGTGACACTAAACAAGGTCTACAATGATGTTTGTGGAGCTAAACAAGGTCTAAAAACATGTTTGTGACACTAAACAAGGTCTAAAAACATGTTTGTGACACTAAACAAGGTCTAAAAACATGTTTATGGCACTAAACAAGGTCTAAAATGATGTTTGTGGAGCTAAACAAGGTCTAAAAACATGTTTGTGACACTAAACAAGGTCTAAAATGATGTTTGTGGCACTAAACAAGGTCTAAAATGATGTTTGTGGAGCTAAACAAGGTCTAAAATCATGTTTGTGACAATAAACAAGGTCTAAAAACATGTTTATGGCACTAAACAAGGTCTAAAAACATGTTTGTGACACTAAACAAGGTCTAAAAACATGTTTATGGCACTAAACAAGGTCTAAAAACATGTTTATGGAACTAAACAAGGTCTAAAATGATGTTTGTGGAGCTAAACAAGGTCTAAAAACATGTTTGTGGAGCTAAACAAGGTCTAAAAACATGTTTGTGACACTAAACAAGGTCTAAAATGATGTTTGTGGAGCTAAACAAGGTCTAAAATCATGTTTGTGACACTAAACAAGGTCTAAAATCATGTTTGTGGCACTAAACAAGGTCTAAAATCATGTTTGTGGCACTAAACAAGGTCTAAAATGATGTTTGTGGAGCTAAACAAGGTCTAAAAACATGTTTATGGCACTAAACAAGGTCTAAAAACATGTTTGTGACACTAAACAAGGTCTAAAAACATGTTTATGGCACTAAACAATGTCTAAAAACATGTTTATGGCACTAAACAAGGTCTAAAATGATGTTTGTGGAGCTAAACAAGGTCTAAAAACATGTTTGTGGAGCTAAACAAGGTCTAAAAACATGTTTGTGACACTAAACAAGGTCTAAAAACATGTTTATGGCACTAAACAAGGTCTAAAAACATGTTTGTGACACTAAACAAGGTCTAAAATGATGTTTGTGGAGCTAAACAAGGTCTAAAATCATGTTTGTGACACTAAACAAGGTCTAAAATCATGTTTGTGGCACTAAACAAGGTCTAAAATGATGTTTGTGGAGCTAAACAAGGTCTAAAATCATGTTTGTGACAATAAACAAGGTCTAAAAACATGTTTGTGACACTAAACAAGGTCTAAAATGATGTTTGTGGAGCTAAACAAGGTCTAAAAACATGTTTATGGCACTAAACAAGGTCTAAAATGATGTTTGTGGAGCTAAACAAGGTCTAAAAACATGTTTGTGACACTAAACAAGGTCAAAAACATGTTTGTGACACTAAACAAGGTCTAAAATGATGTTTGTGGAGCTAAACAAGGTCTAAAAACATGTTTGTGACACTAAACAAGGTCTAAAAACATGTTTGTGACACTAAACAAGGTCTAAAAACATGTTTATGGCACTAAACAAGGTCTAAAATGATGTTTGTGGAGCTAAACAAGGTCTAAAAACATGTTTTTGACACTAAACAAGGTCTAAAAACATGTTTGTGACACTAAACAAGGTCTAAAATGATGTTTGTGGAGCTAAACAAGGTCTAAAAACATGTTTGTGACACTAAACAAGGTCTAAAAACATGTTTGTGACACTAAACAAGGTCTAAAAACATGTTTATGGCACTAAACAAGGTCTAAAATGATGTTTGTGGAGCTAAACAAGGTCTAAAAACATGTTTGTGACACTAAACAAGGTCTAAAATGATGTTTGTGGCACTAAACAAGGTCTAAAATGATGTTTGTGGAGCTAAACAAGGTCTAAAATCATGTTTGTGACAATAAACAAGGTCTAAAAACATGTTTATGGCACTAAACAAGGTCTAAAAACATGTTTGTGACACTAAACAAGGTCTAAAAACATGTTTATGGCACTAAACAAGGTCTAAAAACATGTTTATGGAACTAAACAAGGTCTAAAATGATGTTTGTGGAGCTAAACAAGGTCTAAAAACATGTTTGTGGAGCTAAACAAGGTCTAAAAACATGTTTGTGACACTAAACAAGGTCTAAAAACATGTTTATGGCACTAAACAAGGTCTAAAAACATGTTTGTGACACTAAACAAGGTCTAAAATGATGTTTGTGGAGCTAAACAAGGTCTAAAATCATGTTTGTGACACTAAACAAGGTCTAAAATCATGTTTGTGGCACTAAACAAGGTCTAAAATCATGTTTGTGGCACTAAACAAGGTCTAAAATGATGTTTGTGGAGCTAAACAAGGTCTAAAAACATGTTTATAGCACTAAACAAGGTCTAAAATCATGTTTGTGGCACTAAACAAGGTCTAAAAACATGTTTGTGACACTAAACAAGGTCTAAAAACATGTTTGTGACACTAAACAAGGTCTAAAAACATGTTTGTGACACTAAACAAGGTCTAAAAACATGTTTATGGCACTAAACAAGGTCTAAAATGATGTTTGTGGAGCTAAACAAGGTCTAAAAACATGTTTATGGCACTAAACAAGGTCTAAATTGATGTTTGTGGAGCTAAACAAGGTCTAAAAACATGTTTGTGACACTAAACAAGGTCTAAAATCATGTTTGTGGCACTAAACAAAGTCTAAAATAATGTTTGTGGAGCTAAACAAGGTCTAAAATCATGTTTGTGACACTAAACAAGGTCTAAAAACATGTTTATGGCACTAAACAAGGTCTAAAAACATGTTTGTGACACTAAACAAGGTCTAAAATGATGTTTGTGGAGCTAAACAAGGTCTAAAAACATGTTTGTGACACTAAACAAGGTCTAAAAACATGTTTATGGCACTAAACAAGGTCTAAAATGATGTTTGTGGAGCTAAACAAGGTCTAAAAACATGTTTATGGCACTAAACAAGGTCTAAAATGATGTTTGTGGAGCTAAACAAGGTCTAAAAACATGTTTGTGACACTAAACAAGGTCTAAAATCATGTTTGTGGCACTAAACAAGGTCTAAAAATGTTTGTGGAGCTAAACAAGGTGTTTGTGGACTAAACAAGGTCTAAAATCATGTTTGTGACACTAAACAAGGTCTAAAATCATGTTTGTGGCACTAAACAAGGTCTAAAATGATGTTTGTGGCACTAAACAAGGTCTAAAAACATGTTTGTAAACAAGGTCTAAAAACATGTTTGTGACACTAAACAAGGTCAAAAACATGCTTGTGACACTAAACAAGGTCTAAAATGATGTTTGTGGAGCTAAACAAGGTCTAAAAACATGTTTATGGCACTAAACAAGGTCTAAATTGATGTTTGTGGAGCTAAACAAGGTCTAAAAACATGTTTGTGACACTAAACAAGGTCTAAAATCATGTTTGTGGCACTAAACAAAGTCTAAAATAATGTTTGTGGAGCTAAACAAGGTCTAAAATCATGTTTGTGGCACTAAACAAGGTCTAAAAACATGTTTGTGACACTAAACAAGGTCTAAAAACATGTTTATGGCACTAAACAAGGTCTAAAATGATGTTTGTGGAGCTAAACAAGGTCTAAAAACATGTTTGTGACACTAAACAAGGTCTAAAATGATGTTTGTGGCACTAAACAAGGTCTAAAATGATGTTTGTGGAGCTAAACAAGGTCTAAAATCATGTTTGTGACAATAAACAAGGTCTAAAAACATGTTTATGGCACTAAACAAGGTCTAAAAACATGTTTGTGACACTAAACAAGGTCTAAAAACATGTTTATGGAACTAAACAAGGTCTAAAATGATGTTTGTGGAGCTAAACAAGGTCTAAAAACATGTTTGTGGAGCTAAACAAGGTCTAAAAACATGTTTGTGACACTAAACAAGGTCTAAAAACATGTTTATGGCACTAAACAAGGTCTAAAAACATGTTTGTGACACTAAACAAGGTCTAAAATGATGTTTGTGGAGCTAAACAAGGTCTAAAATCATGTTTGTGACACTAAACAAGGTCTAAAATCATGTTTGTGGCACTAAACAAGGTCTAAAATCATGTTTGTGGCACTAAACAAGGTCTAAAATGATGTTTGTGGAGCTAAACAAGGTCTAAAAACATGTTTATAGCACTAAACAAGGTCTAAAATCATGTTTGTGGCACTAAACAAGGTCTAAAAACATGTTTGTGACACTAAACAAGGTCTAAAAACATGTTTGTGACACTAAACAAGGTCTAAAAACATGTTTGTGACACTAAACAAGGTCTAAAAACATGTTTATGGCACTAAACAAGGTCTAAAATGATGTTTGTGGAGCTAAACAAGGTCTAAAAACATGTTTATGGCACTAAACAAGGTCTAAATTGATGTTTGTGGAGCTAAACAAGGTCTAAAAACATGTTTGTGACACTAAACAAGGTCTAAAATCATGTTTGTGGCACTAAACAAAGTCTAAAATAATGTTTGTGGAGCTAAACAAGGTCTAAAATGATGTTTGTGGAGCTAAACAAGGTCTAAAATCATGTTTGTGACACTAAACAAGGTCTAAAAACATGTTTGTGACACTAAACAAGGTCTAAAAACATGTTTGCGGCACTAAACAAGGTCTAAAAACATGTTTGTGACACTAAACAAGGTCTAAAATGATGTTTGTGACACTAAACAAGGTCTAAAATGATGTTTGTGACACTAAACAAGGTCTAAAATCATGTTTGTGGCACTAAACAAGGTCTAAAAACATGTTTGTGGCACTAAACAAGGTCTAAAATGATGTTTGTGGAGCTAAACAAGGTCTAAAAACATGTTTGTGGCACTAAACAAGGTCTAAAATGATGTTTGTGGCACTAAACAAGGTCTAAAAACATGTTTGTGACACTAAACAAGGTCTAAAAACATGTTTGTGACACTAAACAAGGTCTAAAAACATGTTTGTGGCACTAAACAAGGTCTAAAAACATGTTTGTGGCACTAAACAAGGTCTAAAATGATGTTTGTGGAGCTAAACAAGGTCTAAAAACATGTTTGTGACACTAAAATGAAGGTCTAAAATGATGTTTGTGGAGCTAAACAAGGTCTAAAATCATGTTTGTGACACTAAACAAGGTCTAAAATCATGTTTGTGGCACTAAACAAGGTCTAAAATCATGTTTGTGGCACTAAACAAGGTCTAAAATGATGTTTGTGGAGCTAAACAAGGTCTAAAAACATGTTTATAGCACTAAACAAGGTCTAAAATCATGTTTGTGGCACTAAACAAGGTCTAAAAACATGTTTGTGACACTAAACAAGGTCTAAAAACATGTTTGTGACACTAAACAAGGTCTAAAAACATGTTTGTGGAGCTAAACAAGGTCTAAAAACATGTTTATGGCACTAAACAAGGTCTAAATTGATGTTTGTGGAGCTAAACAAGGTCTAAAAACATGTTTGTGACACTAAACAAGGTCTAAAATCATGTTTGTGGCACTAAACAAAGTCTAAAATAATGTTTGTGGAGCTAAACAAGGTCTAAAATCATGTTTGTGGCACTAAACAAGGTCTAAAATCATGTTTGTGACACTAAACAAGGTCTAAAATCATGTTTGTGGCACTAAACAAGCTCTAAAATGATGTTTGCGGCACTAAACAAGGTCTAAAAACATGTTTGTGACACTAAACAAGGTCAAAAACATGTTTGTGACACTAAACAAGGTCTAAAATGATGTTTGTGGAGCTAAACAAGGTCTAAAAACATGTTTGTGACACTAAACAAGGTCTAAAAACATGTTTGTGACACTAAACAAGGTCTAAAAACATGTTTGTGGCACTAAACAAGGTCTAAAATGATGTTTGTGGAGCTAAACAAGGTCTAAAAACATGTTTGTGACACTAAACAAGGTCTAAAAACATGTTTGTGACACTAAACAAGGTCTAAAAACATGTTTGTGACACTAAACAAGGTCTAAAAACATGTTTATGGCACTAAACAAGGTCTAAAATGATGTTTGTGGAGCTAAACAAGGTCTAAAAACATGTTTGTGACACTAAACAAGGTCTAAAAACATGTTTGTGACACTAAACAAGGTCTAAAATGATGTTTGTGGAGCTAAACAAGGTCTAAAAACATGTTTGTGACACTAAACAAGGTCTAAAAACATGTTTGTGACACTAAACAAGGTCTAAAAACATGTTTGTGGCACTAAACAAGGTCTAAAATGATGTTTGTGGACTAAACAAGGTCTAAAAACATGTTTGTGGACTAAACAAGGTCTAAAATGATGTTTGTGGCACTAAACAAGGTCTAAAATGATGTTTGTGGAGCTAAACAAGGTCTAAAATCATGTTTGTGACACTAAACAAGGTCTAAAAACATGTTTGTGGCACTAAACAAGGTCTAAAAACATGTTTGTGACACTAAACAAGGTCTAAAAACATGTTTGTGGCACTAAACAAGGTCTAAAAACATGTTTATGGCAACTAAACAAGGTCTAAAATGATGTTTGTGGAGCTAAACAAGGTCTAAAAACATGTTTGTGGAGCTAAACAAGGTCTAAAAACATGTTTGTGACACTAAACAAGGTCTAAAAACATGTTTGTGGCACTAAACAAGGTCTAAAAACATGTTTGTGACACTAAACAAGGTCTAAAATGATGTTTGTGGAGCTAAACAAGGTCTAAAATCATGTTTGTGACACTAAACAAGGTCTAAAATCATGTTTGTGGCACTAAACAAGGTCTAAAATCATGTTTGTGGCACTAAACAAGGTCTAAAATGATGTTTGTGGACTAAACAAGGTCTAAAAACATGTTTGTGGCACTAAACAAGGTCTAAAAACATGTTTGTGACACTAAACAAGGTCTAAAAACATGTTTATGGCACTAAACAAGGTCTAAAAACATGTTTATGGCACTAAACAAGGTCTAAAATGATGTTTGTGGAGCTAAACAAGGTCTAAAAACATGTTTGTGGAGCTAAACAAGGTCTAAAAACATGTTTGTGACACTAAACAAGGTCTAAAAACATGTTTATGGCACTAAACAAGGTCTAAAAACATGTTTGTGACACTAAACAAGGTCTAAAATGATGTTTGTGGAGCTAAACAAGGTCTAAAATCATGTTTGTGACACTAAACAAGGTCTAAAATCATGTTTGTGGCACTAAACAAGGTCTAAAATCATGTTTGTGGCACTAAACAAGGTCTAAAATGATGTTTGTGGAGCTAAACAAGGTCTAAAAACATGTTTATGCACTAAACAAGGTCTAAAATCATGTTTGTGGCACTAAACAAGGTCTAAAAACATGTTTGTGACACTAAACAAGGTCTAAAAACATGTTTGTGACACTAAACAAGGTCTAAAATGATGTTTTTGGAGCTAAACAAGGTCTAAAAACATGTTTGTGACACTAAACAAGGTCTAAAATGATGTTTGTGGCACTAAACAAGGTCTAAAAACATGTTTATGGCACTAAACAAGGTCTAAAAACATGTTTGTGGCACTAAACAAGGTCTAAAATGATGTTTGTGGAGCTAAACAAGGTCTAAAATCATGTTTGTGACACTAAACAAGGTCTAAAATCATGTTTGTGGCACTAAACAAGGTCTAAAATGATGTTTGTGGCACTAAACAAGGTCTAAAATGATGTTTGTGGACTAAACAAGGTCTAAAAACATGTTTATGGCACTAAACAAGGTCTAAAAACATGTTTGTGACACTAAACAAGGTCTAAAAACATGTTTATGGCACTAAACAAGGTGTTTGTGGAGCTAAAAACATGTTTATGGCACTAAACAAGGTCTAAAATGATGTTTGTGGAGCTAAACAAGGTCTAAAAACATGTTTGTGGAGCTAAACAAGGTCTAAAAACATGTTTGTGACACTAAACAAGGTCTAAAAACATGTTTGTGACACTAAACAAGGTCTAAAAACATGTTTGTGACACTAAACAAGGTCTAAAATGATGTTTGTGGAGCTAAACAAGGTCTAAAATCATGTTTGTGGCACTAAACAAGGTCTAAAATCATGTTTGTGGCACTAAACAAGGTCTAAAATCATGTTTGTGGCACTAAACAAGGTCTAAAATGATGTTTGTGGAGCTAAACAAGGTCTAAAAACATGTTTATAGCACTAAACAAGGTCTAAAATCATGTTTGTGGCACTAAACAAGGTCTAAAAACATGTTTGTGACACTAAACAAGGTCTAAAAACATGTTTGTGACACTAAACAAGGTCTAAAATGATGTTTGTGGAGCTAAACAAGGTCTAAAAACATGTTTGTGACACTAAACAAGGTCTAAAATGATGTTTGTGGCACTAAACAAGGTCTAAAATGATGTTTGTGGAGCTAAACAAGGTCTAAAAACATGTTTGTGACACTAAACAAGGTCTAAAATCATGTTTGTGGCACTAAACAAGGTCTAAAATGATGTTTGCGGCACTAAACAAGGTCTAAAAACATGTTTGTGACACTAAACAAGGTCTAAAATGATGTTTGTGGACTAAACAAGGTCTAAAAACATGTTTGTGACACTAAACAAGGTCTAAAAACATGTTTGTGACACTAAACAAGGTCTAAAATGATGTTTGTGGAGCTAAACAAGGTCTAAAAACATGTTTGTGGCACTAAACAAGGTCTAAAATCATGTTTGTGACACTAAACAAGGTCTAAAATCATGTTTGTGGCACTAAACAAGGTCTAAAATGATGTTTGTGGCACTAAACAAGGTCTAAAAACATGTTTGTGACACTAAACAAGGTCTAAAAACATGTTTGTGACACTAAACAAGGTCTAAAATGATGTTTGTGGAGCTAAACAAGGTCTAAAAACATGTTTGTGGCACTAAACAAGGTCTAAAAACATGTTTGTGGACTAAACAAGGTCTAAAAACATGTTTGTGACACTAAACAAGGTCTAAAATCATGTTTGTGGCACTAAACAAGGTCTAAAATAATGTTTGTGGAGCTAAACAAGGTCTAAAATCATGTTTGTGGCACTAAACAAGGTCTAAAAACATGTTTGTGACACTAAACAAGGTCTAAAAACATGTTTATGGCACTAAACAAGGTCTAAAATGATGTTTGTGGAGCTAAACAAGGTCTAAAAACATGTTTGTGACACTAAACAAGGTCTAAAATGATGTTTGTGGCACTAAACAAGGTCTAAAATGATGTTTGTGGAGCTAAACAAGGTCTAAAATCATGTTTGTGACACTAAACAAGGTCTAAAAACATGTTTATGGCACTAAACAAGGTCTAAAAACATGTTTGTGACACTAAACAAGGTCTAAAAACATGTTTATGGCACTAAACAAGGTCTAAAAACATGTTTATGGAACTAAACAAGGTCTAAAATCATGTTTGTGGAACTAAACAAGGTCTAAAAACATGTTTGTGACACTAAACAAGGTCTAAAAACATGTTTGTGACACTAAACAAGGTCTAAAATCATGTTTGTGGCACTAAACAAGGTCTAAAATCATGTTTGTGGCACTAAACAAGGTCTAAAATGATGTTTGTGGAGCTAAACAAGGTCTAAAAACATGTTTATAGCACTAAACAAGGTCTAAAATCATGTTTGTGGCACTAAACAAGGTCTAAAAACATGTTTGTGACACTAAACAAGGTCTAAAAACATGTTTGTGACACTAAACAAGGTCTAAAAACATGTTTGTGACACTAAACAAGGTCTAAAAACATGTTTATGGCACTAAACAAGGTCTAAAATGATGTTTGTGGAGCTAAACAAGGTCTAAAAACATGTTTATGGCACTAAACAAGGTCTAAAATGATGTTTGTGGAGCTAAACAAGGTCTAAAAACATGTTTGTGACACTAAACAAGGTCTAAAATCATGTTTGTGGCACTAAACAAAGTCTAAAATAATGTTTGTGGAGCTAAACAAGGTCTAAAATCATGTTTGTGGCACTAAACAAGGTCTAAAATCATGTTTGTGACACTAAACAAGGTCTAAAATCATGTTTGTGGCACTAAACAAGCTCTAAAATGATGTTTGCGGCACTAAACAAGGTCTAAAAACATGTTTGTGACACTAAACAAGGTCAAAAACATGTTTGTGACACTAAACAAGGTCTAAAATGATGTTTGTGGAGCTAAACAAGGTCTAAAAACATGTTTGTGACACTAAACAAGGTCTAAAAACATGTTTGTGACACTAAACAAGGTCTAAAAACATGTTTATGGCACTAAACAAGGTCTAAAATGATGTTTGTGGAGCTAAACAAGGTCTAAAAACATGTTTGTGACACTAAACAAGGTCTAAAAACATGTTTGTGACACTAAACAAGGTCTAAAAACATGTTTGTGACACTAAACAAGGTCTAAAAACATGTTTGTGGCACTAAACAAGGTCTAAAATGATGTTTGTGGAGCTAAACAAGGTCTAAAAACATGTTTGTGACACTAAACAAGGTCTAAAATGATGTTTGTGGCACTAAACAAGGTCTAAAATGATGTTTGTGGAGCTAAACAAGGTCTAAAATCATGTTTGTGACACTAAACAAGGTCTAAAAACATGTTTGTGGCACTAAACAAGGTCTAAAAACATGTTTGTGACACTAAACAAGGTCTAAAAACATGTTTGTGACACTAAACAAGGTCTAAAAACATGTTTGTGACACTAAACAAGGTCTAAAAACATGTTTGTGGCACTAAACAAGGTCTAAAAACATGTTTGTGGACTAAACAAGGTCTAAAAACATGTTTGTGGCACTAAACAAGGTCTAAAAACATGTTTGTGGCACTAAACAAGGTCTAAAAACATGTTTGTGGAACTAAACAAGGTCTAAAATGATGTTTGTGGAGCTAAACAAGGTCTAAAAACATGTTTGTGGACTAAACAAGGTCTAAAAACATGTTTGTGACACTAAACAAGGTCTAAAATCATGTTTGTGGCACTAAACAAGGTCTAAAAACATGTTTGTGACACTAAACAAGGTCTAAAATGATGTTTGTGGACTAAACAAGGTCTAAAATCATGTTTGTGGCACTAAACAAGGTCTAAAATCATGTTTGTGGCACTAAACAAGGTCTAAAATCATGTTTGTGGCACTAAACAAGGTCTAAAATGATGTTTGTGGAGCTAAACAAGGTCTAAAAACATGTTTATGGCACTAAACAAGGTCTAAAAACATGTTTGTGACACTAAACAAGGTCTAAAAACATGTTTATGGCACTAAACAAGGTCTAAAAACATGTTTATGGCACTAAACAAGGTCTAAAATGATGTTTGTGGAGCTAAACAAGGTCTAAAAACATGTTTGTGGAGCTAAACAAGGTCTAAAAACATGTTTGTGACACTAAACAAGGTCTAAAAACATGTTTGTGGCACTAAACAAGGTCTAAAAACATGTTTGTGACACTAAACAAGGTCTAAAATGATGTTTGTGGAGCTAAACAAGGTCTAAAATCATGTTTGTGACACTAAACAAGGTCTAAAATCATGTTTGTGGCACTAAACAAGGTCTAAAATCATGTTTGTGGCACTAAACAAGGTCTAAAATGATGTTTGTGGAGCTAAACAAGGTCTAAAAACATGTTTATAGCACTAAACAAGGTCTAAAATCATGTTTGTGGCACTAAACAAGGTCTAAAAACATGTTTGTGACACTAAACAAGGTCTAAAAACATGTTTGTGACACTAAACAAGGTCTAAAATGATGTTTGTGGAGCTAAACAAGGTCTAAAAACATGTTTGTGACACTAAACAAGGTCTAAAATGATGTTTGTGGCACTAAACAAGGTCTAAAATGATGTTTGTGGAGCTAAACAAGGTCTAAAAACATGTTTGTGACACTAAACAAGGTCTAAAATCATGTTTGTGGCACTAAACAAGGTCTAAAATGATGTTTGTGGACTAAACAAGGTCTAAAAACATGTTTGTGGCACTAAACAAGGTCTAAAATGATGTTTGTGGACTAAACAAGGTCTAAAAACATGTTTGTGACACTAAACAAGGTCAAAAACATGTTTGTGACACTAAACAAGGTCTAAAATGATGTTTGTGGAGCTAAACAAGGTCTAAAAACATGTTTGTGGCACTAAACAAGGTCTAAAATCATGTTTGTGAAACTAAACAAGGTCTAAAAACATGTTTGTGGCACTAAACAAGGTCTAAAATGATGTTTGTGGCACTAAACAAGGTCTAAAAACATGTTTGTGACACTAAACAAGGTCTAAAAACATGTTTGTGACACTAAACAAGGTCTAAAATGATGTTTGTGGAGCTAAACAAGGTCTAAAAACATGTTTATGGCACTAAACAAGGTCTAAAATGATGTTTGTGGAGCTAAACAAGGTCTAAAAACATGTTTGTGACACTAAACAAGGTCTAAAATCATGTTTGTGGCACTAAACAAAGTCTAAAATAATGTTTGTGGAGCTAAACAAGGTCTAAAATCATGTTTGTGGCACTAAACAAGGTCTAAAAACATGTTTGTGACACTAAACAAGGTCTAAAAACATGTTTGTGGCACTAAACAAGGTCTAAAATGATGTTTGTGGACTAAACAAGGTCTAAAAACATGTTTGTGACACTAAACAAGGTCTAAAATGATGTTTGTGGCACTAAACAAGGTCTAAAATCATGTTTGTGACACTAAACAAGGTCTAAAAACATGTTTGTGGCACTAAACAAGGTCTAAAAACATGTTTGTGACACTAAACAAGGTCTAAAAACATGTTTGTGGCACTAAACAAGGTCTAAAAACATGTTTGTGGAGCTAAACAAGGTCTAAAATCATGTTTGTGGCACTAAACAAGGTCTAAAAACATGTTTGTGGCACTAAACAAGGTCTAAAAACATGTTTGTGACACTAAACAAGGTCTAAAATCATGTTTGTGGCACTAAACAAGGTCTAAAATCATGTTTGTGGCACTAAACAAGGTCTAAAATGATGTTTGTGGAGCTAAACAAGGTCTAAAAACATGTTTGTGGCACTAAACAAGGTCTAAAATCATGTTTGTGGCACTAAACAAGGTCTAAAAACATGTTTGTGACACTAAACAAGGTCTAAAAACATGTTTGTGACACTAAACAAGGTCTAAAAACATGTTTGTGACACTAAACAAGGTCTAAAAACATGTTTGTGGCACTAAACAAGGTCTAAAATGATGTTTGTGGAGCTAAACAAGGTCTAAAAACATGTTTATGGCACTAAACAAGGTCTAAATTGATGTTTGTGGAGCTAAACAAGGTCTAAAAACATGTTTGTGACACTAAACAAGGTCTAAAATCATGTTTGTGGCACTAAACAAGGTCTAAAATAATGTTTGTGGAGCTAAACAAGGTCTAAAATCATGTTTGTGGCACTAAACAAGGTCTAAAAACATGTTTGTGGCACTAAACAAGGTCTAAAATGATGTTTGTGGAGCTAAACAAGGTCTAAAAACATGTTTGTGGCACTAAACAAGGTCTAAAAACATGTTTGTGACACTAAACAAGGTCTAAAAACATGTTTGTGACACTAAACAAGGTCTAAAAACATGTTTGTGGCACTAAACAAGGTCTAAAATGATGTTTGTGGAGCTAAACAAGGTCTAAAAACATGTTTGTGACACTAAACAAGGTCTAAAATGATGTTTGTGGCACTAAACAAGGTCTAAAATGATGTTTGTGGACTAAACAAGGTCTAAAATGATGTTTGTGACACTAAACAAGGTCTAAAAACATGTTTATGGCACTAAACAAGGTCTAAAAACATGTTTGTGACACTAAACAAGGTCTAAAAACATGTTTGTGACACTAAACAAGGTCTAAAAACATGTTTGTGACACTAAACAAGGTCTAAAAACATGTTTATGGCACTAAACAAGGTCTAAAATGATGTTTGTGGAGCTAAACAAGGTCTAAAAACATGTTTGTGGCACTAAACAAGGTCTAAAATGATGTTTGTGGAGCTAAACAAGGTCTAAAAACATGTTTGTGACACTAAACAAGGTCTAAAATCATGTTTGTGGCACTAAACAAAGTCTAAAATAATGTTTGTGGAGCTAAACAAGGTCTAAAATCATGTTTGTGGCACTAAACAAGGTCTAAAATCATGTTTGTGACACTAAACAAGGTCTAAAATCATGTTTGTGGCACTAAACAAGGTCTAAAATGATGTTTGTGGCACTAAACAAGGTCTAAAAACATGTTTGTGACACTAAACAAGGTCTAAAAACATGTTTGTGACACTAAACAAGGTCTAAAATGATGTTTGTGGAGCTAAACAAGGTCTAAAAACATGTTTGTGACACTAAACAAGGTCTAAAAACATGTTTGTGACACTAAACAAGGTCTAAAAACATGTTTATGGCACTAAACAAGGTCTAAAATGATGTTTGTGGAGCTAAACAAGGTCTAAAAACATGTTTGTGACACTAAACAAGGTCTAAAAACATGTTTGTGACACTAAACAAGGTCTAAAAACATGTTTGTGACACTAAACAAGGTCTAAAAACATGTTTGTGGCACTAAACAAGGTCTAAAATGATGTTTGTGGAGCTAAACAAGGTCTAAAAACATGTTTGTGACACTAAACAAGGTCTAAAATGATGTTTGTGGCACTAAACAAGGTCTAAAATGATGTTTGTGGAGCTAAACAAGGTCTAAAATCATGTTTGTGACACTAAACAAGGTCTAAAAACATGTTTATGGCACTAAACAAGGTCTAAAAACATGTTTGTGACACTAAACAAGGTCTAAAAACATGTTTATGGCACTAAACAAGGTCTAAAAACATGTTTATGGCACTAAACAAGGTCTAAAATGATGTTTGTGGAGCTAAACAAGGTCTAAAAACATGTTTGTGACACTAAACAAGGTCTAAAAACATGTTTGTGACACTAAACAAGGTCTAAAAACATGTTTGTGGCACTAAACAAGGTCTAAAAACATGTTTGTGACACTAAACAAGGTCTAAAATGATGTTTGTGGACACTAAACAAGGTCTAAAATCATGTTTGTGACACTAAACAAGGTCTAAAATCATGTTTGTGGCACTAAACAAGGTCTAAAATGATGTTTGTGGAGCTAAACAAGGTCTAAAAACATGTTTATAGCACTAAACAAGGTCTAAAATAATGTTTGTGACACTAAACAAGGTCTAAAAACATGTTTGTGACACTAAACAAGGTCTAAAACATGTTTGTGACACTAAACAAGGTCTAAAATGATGTTTGTGGAGCTAAACAAGGTCTAAAAACATGTTTGTGACACTAAACAAGGTCTAAAATGATGTTTGTGGCACTAAACAAGGTCTAAAATGATGTTTGTGGAGCTAAACAAGGTCTAAAAACATGTTTGTGACACTAAACAAGGTCTAAAATCATGTTTGTGGCACTAAACAAGGTCTAAAATGATGTTTGTGGAGCTAAACAAGGTCTAAAAACATGTTTGTGGCACTAAACAAGGTCTAAAATGATGTTTGTGGACTAAACAAGGTCTAAAAACATGTTTGTGACACTAAACAAGGTCAAAAACATGTTTGTGACACTAAACAAGGTCTAAAATGATGTTTGTGGAGCTAAACAAGGTCTAAAAACATGTTTGTGACACTAAACAAGGTCTAAAAACATGTTTGTGACACTAAACAAGGTCTAAAAACATGTTTATGGCACTAAACAAGGTCTAAAATGATGTTTGTGGAGCTAAACAAGGTCTAAAAACATGTTTGTGACACTAAACAAGGTCTAAAATGATGTTTGTGGCACTAAACAAGGTCTAAAATCATGTTTGTGACACTAAACAAGGTCTAAAATGATGTTTGTGGAGCTAAACAAGGTCTAAAAACATGTTTATGCACTAAACAAGGTCTAAAAACATGTTTGTGAGCACTAAACAAGGTCTAAAAACATGTTTGTGTAAACAAGGTCTAAAAACATGTTTGTGACACTAAACAAGGTCTAAAATGATGTTTGTGGACTAAACAAGGTCTAAAAACATGTTTGTGACACTAAACAAGGTCTAAAATGATGTTTGTGGCACTAAACAAGGTCTAAAATGATGTTTGTGGAGCTAAACAAGGTCTAAAAACATGTTTGTGACACTAAACAAGGTCTAAAATCATGTTTGTGGCACTAAACAAGGTCTAAAATGATGTTTGTGGAGCTAAACAAGGTCTAAAAACATGTTTATGGCACTAAACAAGGTCTAAAATGATGTTTGTGGAGCTAAACAAGGTCTAAAAACATGTTTGTGACACTAAACAAGGTCTAAAAACATGTTTGTGACACTAAACAAGGTCTAAAATGATGTTTGTGGAGCTAAACAAGGTCTAAAAACATGTTTGTGACACTAAACAAGGTCTAAAAACATGTTTGTGACACTAAACAAGGTCTAAAAACATGTTTATGGCACTAAACAAGGTCTAAAATGATGTTTGTGGAGCTAAACAAGGTCTAAAAACATGTTTATGGCACTAAACAAGGTCTAAAATGATGTTTGTGGAGCTAAACAAGGTCTAAAAACATGTTTGTGACACTAAACAAGGTCTAAAATGATGTTTGTGGCACTAAACAAGGTCTAAAATGATGTTTGTGGAGCTAAACAAGGTCTAAAAACATGTTTGTGACACTAAACAAGGTCTAAAATCATGTTTGTGGCACTAAACAAGGTCTAAAATACATGTTTGTGGAGCTAAACAAGGTCTAAAATCATGTTTGTGGCACTAAACAAGGTCTAAAATCATGTTTGTGACACTAAACAAGGTCTAAAATCATGTTTGTGGCACTAAACAAGGTCTAAAATGATGTTTGTGGCACTAAACAAGGTCTAAAAACATGTTTGTGACACTAAACAAGGTCTAAAAACATGTTTGTGACACTAAACAAGGTCTAAAAACATGTTTGTGGCACTAAACAAGGTCTAAAATGATGTTTGTGGAGCTAAACAAGGTCTAAAAACATGTTTGTGACACTAAACAAGGTCTAAAAACATGTTTGTGACACTAAACAAGGTCTAAAAACATGTTTGTGACACTAAACAAGGTCTAAAAACATGTTTATGGCACTAAACAAGGTCTAAAATGATGTTTGTGGAGCTAAACAAGGTCTAAAAACATGTTTGTGACACTAAACAAGGTCTAAAATGATGTTTGTGGCACTAAACAAGGTCTAAAATGATGTTTGTGGAGCTAAACAAGGTCTAAAATCATGTTTGTGACACTAAACAAGGTCTAAAAACATGTTTATGGCACTAAACAAGGTCTAAAATGATGTTTGTGGAGCTAAACAAGGTCTAAAAACATGTTTGTGACACTAAACAAGGTCTAAAATCATGTTTGTGGCACTAAACAAGGTCTAAAATAATGTTTGTGGACTAAACAAGGTCTAAAATCATGTTTGTGGCACTAAACAAGGTCTAAAAACATGTTTGTGGCACTAAACAAGGTCTAAAATGATGTTTGTGGAGCTAAACAAGGTCTAAAAACATGTTTGTGACACTAAACAAGGTCTAAAATGATGTTTGTGGCACTAAACAAGGTCTAAAATGATGTTTGTGGACTAAACAAGGTCTAAAATCATGTTTGTGGACTAAACAAGGTCTAAAAACATGTTTATGGCACTAAACAAGGTCTAAAAACATGTTTGTGACACTAAACAAGGTCTAAAAACATGTTTGTGACACTAAACAAGGTCTAAAAACATGTTTGTGACACTAAACAAGGTCTAAAAACATGTTTATGGCACTAAACAAGGTCTAAAATGATGTTTGTGGAGCTAAACAAGGTCTAAAAACATGTTTATGGCACTAAACAAGGTCTAAAATGATGTTTGTGGAGCTAAACAAGGTCTAAAAACATGTTTGTGACACTAAACAAGGTCTAAAATCATGTTTGTGGCACTAAACAAGGTCTAAAATAATGTTTGTGGAGCTAAACAAGGTCTAAAATCATGTTTGTGGCACTAAACAAGGTCTAAAATCATGTTTGTGACACTAAACAAGGTCTAAAATCATGTTTGTGGCACTAAACAAGCTCTAAAATGATGTTTGCGGCACTAAACAAGGTCTAAAAACATGTTTGTGACACTAAACAAGGTCAAAAACATGTTTGTGACACTAAACAAGGTCTAAAATGATGTTTGTGGAGCTAAACAAGGTCTAAAAACATGTTTGTGACACTAAACAAGGTCTAAAAACATGTTTGTGACACTAAACAAGGTCTAAAAACATGTTTATGGCACTAAACAAGGTCTAAAATGATGTTTGTGGAGCTAAACAAGGTCTAAAAACATGTTTGTGACACTAAACAAGGTCTAAAAACATGTTTGTGACACTAAACAAGGTCTAAAAACATGTTTGTGACACTAAACAAGGTCTAAAAACATGTTTATGGCACTAAACAAGGTCTAAAATGATGTTTGTGGAGCTAAACAAGGTCTAAAAACATGTTTGTGACACTAAACAAGGTCTAAAATGATGTTTGTGGCACTAAACAAGGTCTAAAATGATGTTTGTGGAGCTAAACAAGGTCTAAAATCATGTTTGTGACACTAAACAAGGTCTAAAAACATGTTTATGGCACTAAACAAGGTCTAAAAACATGTTTGTGACACTAAACAAGGTCTAAAAACATGTTTATGGCACTAAACAAGGTCTAAAAACATGTTTATGGCACTAAACAAGGTCTAAAATGATGTTTGTGGAGCTAAACAAGGTCTAAAAACATGTTTGTGGACACTAAACAAGGTCTAAAAACATGTTTGTGACACTAAACAAGGTCTAAAAACATGTTTGTGGCACTAAACAAGGTCTAAAAACATGTTTGTGGACTAAACAAGGTCTAAAATGATGTTTGTGGCGCTAAACAAGGTCTAAAATCATGTTTGTGACACTAAACAAGGTCTAAAATCATGTTTGTGGCACTAAACAAGGTCTAAAATGATGTTTGTGGAGCTAAACAAGGTCTAAAAACATGTTTATAGCACTAAACAAGGTCTAAAAACATGTTTGTGACACTAAACAAGGTCTAAAAACATGTTTGTGACACTAAACAAGGTCTAAAATGATGTTTGTGGAGCTAACCAAGGTCTAAAAACATGTTTGTGACACTAAACAAGGTCTAAAATGATGTTTGTGGCACTAAACAAGGTCTAAAATGATGTTTGTGGAGCTAAACAAGGTCTAAAAACATGTTTGTGACACTAAACAAGGTCTAAAATCATGTTTGTGGCACTAAACAAGGTCTAAAATGATGTTTGTGGAGCTAAACAAGGTCTAAAAACATGTTTATGGCACTAAACAAGGTCTAAAATGATGTTTGTGGAGCTAAACAAGGTCTAAAAACATGTTTGTGACACTAAACAAGGTCTAAAAACATGTTTGTGACACTAAACAAGGTCTAAAATGATGTTTGTGGAGCTAAACAAGGTCTAAAAACATGTTTGTGACACTAAACAAGGTCTAAAAACATGTTTGTGACACTAAACAAGGTCTAAAAACATGTTTGTGACATAAACAAGGCATGTTTGTGGCACTAAACAAGGTCTAAAATGATGTTTGTGGAGCTAAACAAGGTCTAAAAACATGTTTGTGACACTAAACAAGGTCTAAAATGATGTTTGTGGCACTAAACAAGGTCTAAAATCATGTTTGTGACACTAAACAAGGTCTAAAATCATGTTTGTGGCACTAAACAAGGTCTAAAATGATGTTTGTGGAGCTAAACAAGGTCTAAAAACATGTTTATGGCACTAAACAAGGTCTAAAAACATGTTTGTGACACTAAACAAGGTCTAAAAACATGTTTGTGACACTAAACAAGGTCTAAAATGATGTTTGTGGAGCTAAACAAGGTCTAAAAACATGTTTGTGACACTAAACAAGGTCTAAAATGATGTTTGTGGCACTAAACAAGGTCTAAAATGATGTTTGTGGAGCTAAACAAGGTCTAAAAACATGTTTGTGACACTAAACAAGGTCTAAAATCATGTTTGTGGCACTAAACAAGGTCTAAAATGATGTTTGCGGCACTAAACAAGGTCTAAAAACATGTTTGTGGCACTAAACAAGGTCTAAAATGATGTTTGTGGAGCTAAACAAGGTCTAAAAACATGTTTGTGACACTAAACAAGGTCTAAAACATGTTTGTGACACTAAACAAGGTCTAAAATGATGTTTGTGGAGCTAAACAAGGTCTAAAAACATGTTTGTGACACTAAACAAGGTCTAAAAACATGTTTGTGACACTAAACAAGGTCTAAAAACATGTTTATGGCACTAAACAAGGTCTAAAATGATGTTTGTGGAGCTAAACAAGGTCTAAAAACATGTTTATGGCACTAAACAAGGTCTAAAATGATGTTTGTGGAGCTAAACAAGGTCTAAAAACATGTTTGTGACACTAAACAAGGTCTAAAATCATGTTTGTGGCACTAAACAAGGTCTAAAATGATGTTTGTGGAGCTAAACAAGGTCTAAAATCATGTTTGTGGCACTAAACAAGGTCTAAAATCATGTTTGTGACACTAAACAAGGTCTAAAATCATGTTTGTGGCACTAAACAAGCTCTAAAATGATGTTTGCGGCACTAAACAAGGTCTAAAAACATGTTTGTGACACTAAACAAGGTCTAAAAACATGTTTGTGACACTAAACAAGGTCTAAAAACATGTTTATGGCACTAAACAAGGTCTAAAATGATGTTTGTGGAGCTAAACAAGGTCTAAAAACATGTTTGTGACACTAAACAAGGTCTAAAAACATGTTTGTGACACTAAACAAGGTCTAAAAACATGTTTGTGACACTAAACAAGGTCTAAAAACATGTTTATGGCACTAAACAAGGTCTAAAATGATGTTTGTGGAGCTAAACAAGGTCTAAAAACATGTTTGTGACACTAAACAAGGTCTAAAATGATGTTTGTGGCACTAAACAAGGTCTAAAATGATGTTTGTGGAGCTAAACAAGGTCTAAAATCATGTTTGTGACACTAAACAAGGTCTAAAAACATGTTTGTGGCACTAAACAAGGTCTAAAAACATGTTTGTGACACTAAACAAGGTCTAAAAACATGTTTGTGGCACTAAACAAGGTCTAAAAACATGTTTGTGGCACTAAACAAGGTCTAAAATGATGTTTGTGGAGCTAAACAAGGTCTAAAAACATGTTTGTGACACTAAACAAGGTCTAAAAACATGTTTGTGACACTAAACAAGGTCTAAAATGATGTTTGTGGAGCTAAACAAGGTCTAAAAACATGTTTGTGACACTAAACAAGGTCTAAAAACATGTTTGTGACACTAAACAAGGTCTAAAAACATGTTTATGGCACTAAACAAGGTCTAAAATGATGTTTGTGGAGCTAAACAAGGTCTAAAAACATGTTTGTGACACTAAACAAGGTCTAAAATGATGTTTGTGGCACTAAACAAGGTCTAAAATCATGTTTGTGACACTAAACAAGGTCTAAAATCATGTTTGTGGCACTAAACAAGGTCTAAAATGATGTTTGTGGAGCTAAACAAGGTCTAAAAACATGTTTATGGCACTAAACAAGGTCTAAAAACATGTTTGTGACACTAAACAAGGTCCAAAAACATGTTTGTGACACTAAACAAGGTCTAAAATGATGTTTGTGGAGCTAACCAAGGTCTAAAAACATGTTTGTGACACTAAACAAGGTCTAAAATGATGTTTGTGGCACTAAACAAGGTCTAAAATGATGTTTGTGGAGCTAAACAAGGTCTAAAAACATGTTTGTGACACTAAACAAGGTCTAAAAACATGTTTGTGGATCTAAACAAGGTCTAAAAACATGTTTGTGACACTAAACAAGGTCTAAAATCATGTTTGTGGCACTAAACAAGGTCTAAAATGATGTTTGTGGAGCTAAACAAGGTCTAAAAACATGTTTGTGACACTAAACAAGGTCTAAAATGATGTTTGTGGCACTAAACAAGGTCTAAAAACATGTTTGTGGCACTAAACAAGGTCTAAAATGATGTTTGTGGAGCTAAACAAGGTCTAAAAACATGTTTGTGACACTAAACAAGGTCTAAAAACATGTTTGTGACACTAAACAAGGTCTAAAAACATGTTTGTGGCACTAAACAAGGTCTAAAATGATGTTTGTGGAGCTAAACAAGGTCTAAAAACATGTTTGTGACACTAAACAAGGTCTAAAAACATGTTTGTGACACTAAACAAGGTCTAAAAACATGTTTATGGCACTAAACAAGGTCTAAAATGATGTTTGTGGAGCTAAACAAGGTCTAAAAACATGTTTGTGACACTAAACAAGGTCTAAAATGATGTTTGTGGCACTAAACAAGGTCTAAAATGATGTTTGTGGAGCTAAACAAGGTCTAAAATCATGTTTGTGACACTAAACAAGGTCTAAAAACATGTTTATGGCACTAAACAAGGTCTAAAAACATGTTTGTGACACTAAACAAGGTCTAAAAACATGTTTGTGACACTAAACAAGGTCTAAAAACATGTTTGTGACACTAAACAAGGTCTAAAAACATGTTTGTGGCACTAAACAAGGTCTAAAATGATGTTTGTGGAGCTAAACAAGGTCTAAAAACATGTTTATGGCACTAAACAAGGTCTAAAATGATGTTTGTGGAGCTAAACAAGGTCTAAAAACATGTTTGTGACACTAAACAAGGTCTAAAATCATGTTTGTGGCACTAAACAAAGTCTAAAATAATGTTTGTGGAGCTAAACAAGGTCTAAAATCATGTTTGTGGCACTAAACAAGGTCTAAAATCATGTTTGTGACACTAAACAAGGTCTAAAATCATGTTTGTGGCACTAAACAAGGTCTAAAATGATGTTTGTGGCACTAAACAAGGTCTAAAAACATGTTTGTGACACTAAACAAGGTCTAAAAACATGTTTGTGACACTAAACAAGGTCTAAAATGATGTTTGTGGAGCTAAACAAGGTCTAAAAACATGTTTGTGACACTAAACAAGGTCTAAAAACATGTTTGTGACACTAAACAAGGTCTAAAAACATGTTTGTGGCACTAAACAAGGTCTAAAATGATGTTTGTGGAGCTAAACAAGGTCTAAAAACATGTTTGTGACACTAAACAAGGTCTAAAAACATGTTTGTGACACTAAACAAGGTCTAAAAACATGTTTGTGACACTAAACAAGGTCTAAAAACATGTTTGTGGCACTAAACAAGGTCTAAAATGATGTTTGTGGAGCTAAACAAGGTCTAAAAACATGTTTGTGACACTAAACAAGGTCTAAAATGATGTTTGTGGCACTAAACAAGGTCTAAAATGATGTTTGTGGAGCTAAACAAGGTCTAAAAACATGTTTGTGACACTAAACAAGGTCTAAAAACATGTTTGTGACACTAAACAAGGTCTAAAAACATGTTTGTGGCACTAAACAAGGTCTAAAATGATGTTTGTGGAGCTAAACAAGGTCTAAAAACATGTTTGTGACACTAAACAAGGTCTAAAATGATGTTTGTGGCACTAAACAAGGTCTAAAATGATGTTTGTGGACTAAACAAGGTCTAAAAACATGTTTGTGACACTAAACAAGGTCTAAAATCATGTTTGTGGCACTAAACAAGGTCTAAAATGATGTTTGTGGAGCTAAACAAGGTCTAAACAAGGTCTAAAATGATGTTTGTGGAGCTAAACAAGGTCTAAAAACATGTTTGTGACACTAAACAAGGTCTAAAAACATGTTTGTGACACTAAACAAGGTCTAAAATGATGTTTGTGGACTAAACAAGGTCTAAAATCATGTTTGTGGCACTAAACAAGGTCTAAAAACATGTTTGTGACACTAAACAAGGTCTAAAAACATGTTTGTGACACTAAACAAGGTCTAAAAACATGTTTGTGACACTAAACAAGGTCTAAAAACATGTTTATGGCACTAAACAAGGTCTAAAATGATGTTTGTGGAGCTAAACAAGGTCTAAAAACATGTTTATGGCACTAAACAAGGTCTAAAAACATGTTTGTGGAGCTAAACAAGGTCTAAAAACATGTTTGTGACACTAAACAAGGTCTAAAATCATGTTTGTGGCACTAAACAAGGTCTAAAATGATGTTTGTGGAGCTAAACAAGGTCTAAAATCATGTTTGTGGCACTAAACAAGGTCTAAAATGATGTTTGTGACACTAAACAAGGTCTAAAATCATGTTTGTGGCACTAAACAAGGTCTAAAATGATGTTTGTGGCACTAAACAAGGTCTAAAAACATGTTTGTGACACTAAACAAGGTCTAAAAACATGTTTGTGACACTAAACAAGGTCTAAAATGATGTTTGTGGAGCTAAACAAGGTCTAAAAACATGTTTGTGACACTAAACAAGGTCTAAAAACATGTTTGTGACACTAAACAAGGTCTAAAAACATGTTTGTGGCACTAAACAAGGTCTAAAATGATGTTTGTGGAGCTAAACAAGGTCTAAAAACATGTTTGTGACACTAAACAAGGTCTAAAAACATGTTTGTGACACTAAACAAGGTCTAAAAACATGTTTGTGACACTAAACAAGGTCTAAAAACATGTTTATGGCACTAAACAAGGTCTAAAATGATGTTTGTGGAGCTAAACAAGGTCTAAAAACATGTTTGTGACACTAAACAAGGTCTAAAATGATGTTTGTGGCACTAAACAAGGTCTAAAATGATGTTTGTGGAGCTAAACAAGGTCTAAAAACATGTTTATGGCACTAAACAAGGTCTAAAAACATGTTTGTGACACTAAACAAGGTCTAAAAACATGTTTGTGACACTAAACAAGGTCTAAAATGATGTTTGTGGAGCTAAACAAGGTCTAAAAACATGTTTGTGACACTAAACAAGGTCTAAAATGATGTTTGTGGCACTAAACAAGGTCTAAAATGATGTTTGTGGAGCTAAACAAGGTCTAAAAACATGTTTGTGACACTAAACAAGGTCTAAAATCATGTTTGTGGCACTAAACAAGGTCTAAAATGATGTTTGTGGAGCTAAACAAGGTCTAAAAACATGTTTATGGCACTAAACAAGGTCTAAAATGATGTTTGTGGAGCTAAACAAGGTCTAAAAACATGTTTGTGACACTAAACAAGGTCTAAAAACATGTTTGTGACACTAAACAAGGTCTAAAATGATGTTTGTGGAGCTAAACAAGGTCTAAAAACATGTTTGTGACACTAAACAAGGTCTAAAAACATGTTTGTGACACTAAACAAGGTCTAAAAACATGTTTATGGCACTAAACAAGGTCTAAAATGATGTTTGTGGAGCTAAACAAGGTCTAAAAACATGTTTGTGACACTAAACAAGGTCTAAAATGATGTTTGTGGCACTAAACAAGGTCTAAAATCATGTTTGTGACACTAAACAAGGTCTAAAATCATGTTTGTGGCACTAAACAAGGTCTAAAATGATGTTTGTGGAGCTAAACAAGGTCTAAAAACATGTTTGTGGCACTAAACAAGGTCTAAAAACATGTTTGTGACACTAAACAAGGTCTAAAAACATGTTTGTGACACTAAACAAGGTCTAAAATGATGTTTGTGGAGCTAAACAAGGTCTAAAAACATGTTTGTGACACTAAACAAGGTCTAAAATGATGTTTGTGGCACTAAACAAGGTCTAAAATGATGTTTGTGGACTAAACAAGGTCTAAAAACATGTTTGTGACACTAAACAAGGTCTAAAATCATGTTTGTGGCACTAAACAAGGTCTAAAATGATGTTTGTGGAGCTAAACAAGGTCTAAAAACATGTTTGTGGCACTAAACAAGGTCTAAAATGATGTTTGTGGACTAAACAAGGTCTAAAAACATGTTTGTGACACTAAACAAGGTCAAAAACATGTTTGTGACACTAAACAAGGTCTAAAATGATGTTTGTGGAGCTAAACAAGGTCTAAAAACATGTTTGTGACACTAAACAAGGTCTAAAAACATGTTTGTGACACTAAACAAGGTCTAAAAACATGTTTATGGCACTAAACAAGGTCTAAAATGATGTTTGTGGAGCTAAACAAGGTCTAAAAACATGTTTGTGGCACTAAACAAGGTCTAAAATGATGTTTGTGGAGCTAAACAAGGTCTAAAAACATGTTTGTGACACTAAACAAGGTCTAAAATCATGTTTGTGGCACTAAACAAGGTCTAAAATAATGTTTGTGGAGCTAAACAAGGTCTAAAATCATGTTTGTGGCACTAAACAAGGTCTAAAATCATGTTTGTGACACTAAACAAGGTCTAAAATCATGTTTGTGGCACTAAACAAGGTCTAAAATGATGTTTGTGGCACTAAACAAGGTCTAAAAACATGTTTGTGACACTAAACAAGGTCTAAAAACATGTTTGTGACACTAAACAAGGTCTAAAAACATGTTTATGGCACTAAACAAGGTCTAAAATGATGTTTGTGGAGCTAAACAAGGTCTAAAAACATGTTTGTGACACTAAACAAGGTCTAAAAACATGTTTGTGACACTAAACAAGGTCTAAAAACATGTTTGTGGCACTAAACAAGGTCTAAAAACATGTTTATGGCACTAAACAAGGTCTAAAATGATGTTTGTGGAGCTAAACAAGGTCTAAAAACATGTTTGTGACACTAAACAAGGTCTAAAATGATGTTTGTGGCACTAAACAAGGTCTAAAATGATGTTTGTGGAGCTAAACAAGGTCTAAAATCATGTTTGTGACACTAAACAAGGTCTAAAAACATGTTTGTGGCACTAAACAAGGTCTAAAAACATGTTTGTGACACTAAACAAGGTCTAAAAACATGTTTATGGCACTAAACAAGGTCTAAAAACATGTTTATGGCACTAAACAAGGTCTAAAATGATGTTTGTGGAGCTAAACAAGGTCTAAAAACATGTTTGTGACACTAAACAAGGTCTAAAAACATGTTTGTGACACTAAACAAGGTCTAAAAACATGTTTATGGCACTAAACAAGGTCTAAAAACATGTTTGTGACACTAAACAAGGTCTAAAATGATGTTTGTGGCACTAAACAAGGTCTAAAATCATGTTTGTGACACTAAACAAGGTCTAAAATCATGTTTGTGGCACTAAACAAGGTCTAAAATCATGTTTGTGGCACTAAACAAGGTCTAAAATGATGTTTGTGGAGCTAAACAAGGTCTAAAAACATGTTTATGACACTAAACAAGGTCTAAAAACATGTTTGTGACACTAAACAAGGTCTAAAAACATGTTTGTGACACTAAACAAGGTCTAAAATGATGTTTGTGGAGCTAAACAAGGTCTAAAAACATGTTTGTGGCACTAAACAAGGTCTAAAATGATGTTTGTGGCACTAAACAAGGTCTAAAATGATGTTTGTGGAGCTAAACAAGGTCTAAAAACATGTTTGTGACACTAAACAAGGTCTAAAATCATGTTTGTGGCACTAAACAAGGTCTAAAATGATGTTTGTGGAGCTAAACAAGGTCTAAAAACATGTTTGTGGCACTAAACAAGGTCTAAAATGATGTTTGTGGAGCTAAACAAGGTCTAAAAACATGTTTGTGACACTAAACAAGGTCAAAAACATGTTTGTGACACTAAACAAGGTCTAAAATGATGTTTGTGGAGCTAAACAAGGTCTAAAAACATGTTTGTGACACTAAACAAGGTCTAAAAACATGTTTGTGACACTAAACAAGGTCTAAAAACATGTTTATGGCACTAAACAAGGTCTAAAATGATGTTTGTGGAGCTAAACAAGGTCTAAAAACATGTTTGTGACACTAAACAAGGTCTAAAAACATGTTTGTGACACTAAACAAGGTCTAAAAACATGTTTATGGCACTAAACAAGGTCTAAAATGATGTTTGTGGAGCTAAACAAGGTCTAAAAACATGTTTGTGGCACTAAACAAGGTCTAAAATGATGTTTGTGGAGCTAAACAAGGTCTAAAAACATGTTTGTGACACTAAACAAGGTCTAAAATGATGTTTGTGGAGCTAAACAAGGTCTAAAAACATGTTTGTGACACTAAACAAGGTCTAAAATCATGTTTGTGGCACTAAACAAGGTCTAAAATAATGTTTGTGACACTAAACAAGGTCTAAAAACATGTTTATGGCACTAAACAAGGTCTAAAAACATGTTTGTGACACTAAACAAGGTCAAAAACATGTTTGTGACACTAAACAAGGTCTAAAATGATGTTTGTGGAGCTAAACAAGGTCTAAAAACATGTTTGTGACACTAAACAAGGTCTAAAAACATGTTTGTGACACTAAACAAGGTCTAAAAACATGTTTGGCACTAAACAAGGTCTAAAATGATGTTTGTGGAGCTAAACAAGGTCTAAAAACATGTTTGTGACACTAAACAAGGTCTAAAAACATGTTTGTGACACTAAACAAGGTCTAAAAACATGTTTATGGCACTAAACAAGGTCTAAAATGATGTTTGTGGAGCTAAACAAGGTCTAAAAACATGTTTATGGCACTAAACAAGGTCTAAAAACATGTTTGTGGAGCTAAACAAGGTCTAAAAACATGTTTGTGACACTAAACAAGGTCTAAAATGATGTTTGTGGAGCTAAACAAGGTCTAAAAACATGTTTGTGACACTAAACAAGGTCTAAAATCATGTTTGTGGCACTAAACAAGGTCTAAAATAATGTTTGTGACACTAAACAAGGTCTAAAAACATGTTTATGGCACTAAACAAGGTCTAAAAACATGTTTGTGACACTAAACAAGGTCTAAAAACATGTTTGTGGCACTAAACAAGGTCTAAAAACATGTTTGTGGCACTAAACAAGGTCTAAAATGATGTTTGTGGAGCTAAACAAGGTCTAAAAACATGTTTGTGACACTAAACAAGGTCTAAAAACATGTTTGTGACACTAAACAAGGTCTAAAAACATGTTTGTGGCACTAAACAAGGTCTAAAAACATGTTTGTGACACTAAACAAGGTCTAAAATGATGTTTGTGGCGCTAAACAAGGTCTAAAATCATGTTTGTGACACTAAACAAGGTCTAAAATCATGTTTGTGGCACTAAACAAGGTCTAAAATCATGTTTGTGGCACTAAACAAGGTCTAAAATGATGTTTGTGGAGCTAAACAAGGTCTAAAAACATGTTTATAGCACTAAACAAGGTCTAAAAACATGTTTGTGACACTAAACAAGGTCTAAAAACATGTTTGTGACACTAAACAAGGTCTAAAATGATGTTTGTGGAGCTAAACAAGGTCTAAAAACATGTTTGTGACACTAAACAAGGTCTAAAATGATGTTTGTGGCACTAAACAAGGTCTAAAATGATGTTTGTGGAGCTAAACAAGGTCTAAAAACATGTTTGTGACACTAAACAAGGTCTAAAATGATGTTTGTGGAGCTAAACAAGGTCTAAAAACATGTTTGTGGCACTAAACAAGGTCTAAAATGATGTTTGTGGAGCTAAACAAGGTCTAAAAACATGTTTGTGACACTAAACAAGGTCTAAAACATGTTTGTGACACTAAACAAGGTCTAAAATGATGTTTGTGGAGCTAAACAAGGTCTAAAAACATGTTTGTGACACTAAACAAGGTCTAAAAACATGTTTGTGACACTAAACAAGGTCTAAAAACATGTTTGTGGCACTAAACAAGGTCTAAAATGATGTTTGTGGAGCTAAACAAGGTCTAAAAACATGTTTGTGACACTAAACAAGGTCTAAAAACATGTTTGTGACACTAAACAAGGTCTAAAAACATGTTTATGGCACTAAACAAGGTCTAAAATGATGTTTGTGGAGCTAAACAAGGTCTAAAAACATGTTTATGGCACTAAACAAGGTCTAAAATGATGTTTGTGGAGCTAAACAAGGTCTAAAAACATGTTTGTGACACTAAACAAGGTCTAAAATGATGTTTGTGGCACTAAACAAGGTCTAAAATGATGTTTGTGGAGCTAAACAAGGTCTAAAAACATGTTTGTGACACTAAACAAGGTCTAAAATCATGTTTGTGGCACTAAACAAGGTCTAAAATGATGTTTGTGGAGCTAAACAAGGTCTAAAATCATGTTTGTGGCACTAAACAAGGTCTAAAATCATGTTTGTGACACTAAACAAGGTCTAAAATCATGTTTGTGGCACTAAACAAGGTCTAAAATGATGTTTGCGGCACTAAACAAGGTCTAAAAACATGTTTGTGACACTAAACAAGGTCTAAAAACATGTTTGTGACACTAAACAAGGTCTAAAAACATGTTTATGGCACTAAACAAGGTCTAAAATGATGTTTGTGGAGCTAAACAAGGTCTAAAAACATGTTTGTGACACTAAACAAGGTCTAAAAACATGTTTGTGACACTAAACAAGGTCTAAAAACATGTTTGTGACACTAAACAAGGTCTAAAAACATGTTTATGGCACTAAACAAGGTCTAAAATGATGTTTGTGGAGCTAAACAAGGTCTAAAAACATGTTTGTGACACTAAACAAGGTCTAAAATGATGTTTGTGGCACTAAACAAGGTCTAAAATGATGTTTGTGGAGCTAAACAAGGTCTAAAATCATGTTTGTGACACTAAACAAGGTCTAAAAACATGTTTATGGCACTAAACAAGGTCTAAAAACATGTTTGTGACACTAAACAAGGTCTAAAAACATGTTTATGGCACTAAACAAGGTCTAAAAACATGTTTATGGCACTAAACAAGGTCTAAAATGATGTTTGTGGAGCTAAACAAGGTCTAAAAACATGTTTGTGACACTAAACAAGGTCTAAAAACATGTTTGTGACACTAAACAAGGTCTAAAAACATGTTTATGGCACTAAACAAGGTCTAAAAACATGTTTGTGACACTAAACAAGGTCTAAAATGATGTTTGTGGCGCTAAACAAGGTCTAAAATCATGTTTGTGACACTAAACAAGGTCTAAAATCATGTTTGTGGCACTAAACAAGGTCTAAAATCATGTTTGTGGCACTAAACAAGGTCTAAAATGATGTTTGTGGAGCTAAACAAGGTCTAAAAACATGTTTATAGCACTAAACAAGGTCTAAAAACATGTTTGTGACACTAAACAAGGTCTAAAAACATGTTTGTGACACTAAACAAGGTCTAAAATGATGTTTGTGGAGCTAAACAAGGTCTAAAAACATGTTTGTGTCACTAAACAAGGTCTAAAATGATGTTTGTGGCACTAAACAAGGTCTAAAATGATGTTTGTGGAGCTAAACAAGGTCTAAAAACATGTTTGTGACACTAAACAAGGTCTAAAATCATGTTTGTGGCACTAAACAAGGTCTAAAATAATGTTTGTGGAGCTAAACAAGGTCTAAAATCATGTTTGTGGCACTAAACAAGGTCTAAAATCATGTTTGTGACACTAAACAAGGTCTAAAATCATGTTTGTGGCACTAAACAAGCTCTAAAATGATGTTTGCGGCACTAAACAAGGTCTAAAAACATGTTTGTGACACTAAACAAGGTCAAAAACATGCTTGTGACACTAAACAAGGTCTAAAAACATGTTTATGGCACTAAACAAGGCCTAAAATGATGTTTGTGGAGCTAAACAAGGTCTAAAAACATGTTTGTGACACTAAACAAGGTCTAAAAACATGTTTGTGACACTAAACAAGGTCTAAAAACATGTTTGTGACACTAAACAAGGTCTAAAAACATGTTTATGGCACTAAACAAGGTCTAAAATGATGTTTGTGGAGCTAAACAAGGTCTAAAAACATGTTTGTGACACTAAACAAGGTCTAAAATGATGTTTGTGGCACTAAACAAGGTCTAAAATGATGTTTGTGGAGCTAAACAAGGTCTAAAATCATGTTTGTGACACTAAACAAGGTCTAAAAACATGTTTATGGCACTAAACAAGGTCTAAAAACATGTTTGTGACACTAAACAAGGTCTAAAAACATGTTTATGGCACTAAACAAGGTCTAAAAACATGTTTATGGCACTAAACAAGGTCTAAAATGATGTTTGTGGAGCTAAACAAGGTCTAAAAACATGTTTGTGACACTAAACAAGGTCTAAAAACATGTTTGTGACACTAAACAAGGTCTAAAAACATGTTTATGGCACTAAACAAGGTCTAAAAACATGTTTGTGACACTAAACAAGGTCTAAAATGATGTTTGTGGCGCTAAACAAGGTCTAAAATCATGTTTGTGACACTAAACAAGGTCTAAAATCATGTTTGTGGCACTAAACAAGGTCTAAAATCATGTTTGTGGCACTAAACAAGGTCTAAAATGATGTTTGTGGAGCTAAACAAGGTCTAAAAACATGTTTATAGCACTAAACAAGGTCTAAAAACATGTTTGTGACACTAAACAAGGTCCAAAAACATGTTTGTGACACTAAACAAGGTCTAAAATGATGTTTGTGGAGCTAAACAAGGTCTAAAAACATGTTTGTGTCACTAAACAAGGTCTAAAATGATGTTTGTGGCACTAAACAAGGTCTAAAATGATGTTTGTGGAGCTAAACAAGGTCTAAAAACATGTTTGTGACACTAAACAAGGTCTAAAATCATGTTTGTGGCACTAAACAAGGTCTAAAATGATGTTTGTGGAGCTAAACAAGGTCTAAAAACATGTTTATGGCACTAAACAAGGTCTAAAATGATGTTTGTGGAGCTAAACAAGGTCTAAAAACATGTTTGTGACACTAAACAAGGTCAAAAACATGTTTGTGACACTAAACAATGTCTAAAATGATGTTTGTGGAGCTAAACAAGGTCTAAAAACATGTTTGTGACACTAAACAAGGTCTAAAAACATGTTTGTGACACTAAACAAGGTCTAAAAACATGTTTATGGCACTAAACAAGGTCTAAAATGATGTTTGTGGAGCTAAACAAGGTCTAAAAACATGTTTGTGACACTAAACAAGGTCTAAAAACATGTTTGTGACACTAAACAAGGTCTAAAAACATGTTTATGGCACTAAACAAGGTCTAAAATGATGTTTGTGGAGCTAAACAAGGTCTAAAAACATGTTTATGGCACTAAACAAGGTCTAAATTGATGTTTGTGGAGCTAACCAAGGTCTAAAAACATGTTTGTGACACTAAACAAGGTCTAAAATGATGTTTGTGGCACTAAACAAGGTCTAAAATGATGTTTGTGGAGCTAAACAAGGTCTAAAAACATGTTTGTGACACTAAACAAGGTCTAAAATCATGTTTGTGGCACTAAACAAGGTCTAAAATAATGTTTGTGGAGCTAAACAAGGTCTAAAATCATGTTTGTGGCACTAAACAAGGTCTAAAATCATGTTTGTGACACTAAACAAGGTCTAAAATCATGTTTGTGGCACTAAACAAGCTCTAAAATGATGTTTGCGGCACTAAACAAGGTCTAAAAACATGTTTGTGACACTAAACAAGGTCAAAAACATGCTTGTGACACTAAACAAGGTCTAAAAACATGTTTATGGCACTAAACAAGGTCTAAAATGATGTTTGTGGAGCTAAACAAGGTCTAAAAACATGTTTGTGACACTAAACAAGGTCTAAAAACATGTTTGTGACACTAAACAAGGTCTAAAAACATGTTTGTGACACTAAACAAGGTCTAAAAACATGTTTATGGCACTAAACAAGGTCTAAAATGATGTTTGTGGAGCTAAACAAGGTCTAAAAACATGTTTGTGACACTAAACAAGGTCTAAAATGATGTTTGTGGCACTAAACAAGGTCTAAAATGATGTTTGTGGAGCTAAACAAGGTCTAAAATCATGTTTGTGACACTAAACAAGGTCTAAAAACATGTTTATGGCACTAAACAAGGTCTAAAAACATGTTTGCGACACTAAACAAGGTCTAAAAACATGTTTATGGCACTAAACAAGGTCTAAAAACATGTTTATGGCACTAAACAAGGTCTAAAATGATGTTTGTGGAGCTAAACAAGGTCTAAAAACATGTTTGTGACACTAAACAAGGTCTAAAAACATGTTTGTGACACTAAACAAGGTCTAAAAACATGTTTATGGCACTAAACAAGGTCTAAAAACATGTTTGTGACACTAAACAAGGTCTAAAATGATGTTTGTGGCACTAAACAAGGTCTAAAATCATGTTTGTGACACTAAACAAGGTCTAAAATCATGTTTGTGGCACTAAACAAGGTCTAAAATCATGTTTGTGGCACTAAACAAGGTCTAAAATGATGTTTGTGGAGCTAAACAAGGTCTAAAAACATGTTTATAGCACTAAACAAGGTCTAAAAACATGTTTGTGACACTAAACAAGGTCCAAAAACATGTTTGTGACACTAAACAAGGTCTAAAATGATGTTTGTGGAGCTAAACAAGGTCTAAAAACATGTTTGTGACACTAAACAAGGTCTAAAATGATGTTTGTGGCACTAAACAAGGTCTAAAATGATGTTTGTGGAGCTAAACAAGGTCTAAAAACATGTTTGTGACACTAAACAAGGTCTAAAATCATGTTTGTGGCACTAAACAAGGTCTAAAAAGATGTTTGTGGAGCTAAACAAGGTCTAAAAACATGTTTATGGCACTAAACAAGGTCTAAAATGATGTTTGTGGAGCTAAACAAGGTCTAAAAACATGTTTGTGACACTAAACAAGGTCAAAAACATGTTTGTGACACTAAACAAGGTCTAAAATGATGTTTGTGGAGCTAAACAAGGTCTAAAAACATGTTTGTGACACTAAACAAGGTCTAAAAACATGTTTGTGACACTAAACAAGGTCTAAAAACATGTTTATGGCACTAAACAAGGTCTAAAATGATGTTTGTGGAGCTAAACAAGGTCTAAAAACATGTTTGTGACACTAAACAAGGTCTAAAATTATGTTTGTGGCACTAAACAAGGTCTAAAATGATGTTTGTGGAGCTAAACAAGGTCTAAAATCATGTTTGTGACACTAAACAAGGTCTAAAAACATGTTTATGGCACTAAACAAGGTCTAAAAACATGTTTGTGGCACTAAACAAGGTCTAAAATGATGTTTGTGGAGCTAAACAAGGTCTAAAAACATGTTTGTGGAGCTAAACAAGGTCTAAAAACATGTTTGTGACACTAAACAAGGTCTAAAAACATGTTTTTGGCACTAAACAAGGTCTAAAAACATGTTTGTGACACTAAACAAGGTCTAAAATGATGTTTGTGGAGCTAAACAAGGTCTAAAATCATGTTTGTGACACTAAACAAGGTCTAAAATCATGTTTGTGGCACTAAACAAGGTCTAAAATCATGTTTGTGGCACTAAACAAGGTCTAAAATGATGTTTGTGGAGCTAAACAAGGTCTAAAAACATGTTTATAGCACTAAACAAGGTCTAAAATCATGTTTGTGGCACTAAACAAGGTCTAAAAACATGTTTGTGACACTAAACAAGGTCTAAAAACATGTTTGTGACACTAAACAAGGTCTAAAATGATGTTTGTGGAGCTAAACAAGGTCTAAAAACATGTTTGTGACACTAAACAAGGTCTAAAATGATGTTTGTGGCACTAAACAAGGTCTAAAATGATGTTTGTGGAGCTAAACAAGGTCTAAAAACATGTTTGTGACACTAAACAAGGTCTAAAATCATGTTTGTGACACTAAACAAGGTCTAAAATGATGTTTGTGGAGCTAAACAAGGTCTAAAATGATGTTTGTGGAGCTAAACAAGGTCTAAAAACATGTTTGTGACACTAAACAAGGTCTAAAATCATGTTTGTGGCACTAAACAAGGTCTAAAATCATGTTTGTGGCACTAAACAAGGTCTAAAATGATGTTTGTGGAGCTAAACAAGGTCTAAAAACATGTTTATAGCACTAAACAAGGTCTAAAATCATGTTTGTGGCACTAAACAAGGTCTAAAAACATGTTTGTGACACTAAACAAGGTCTAAAAACATGTTTGTGACACTAAACAAGGTCTAAAATCATGTTTGTGGAGCTAAACAAGGTCTAAAAACATGTTTGTGGCACTAAACAAGGTCTAAAATGATGTTTGCGGCACTAAACAAGGTCTAAAAACATGTTTGTGACACTAAACAAGGTCTAAAATGATGTTTGTGGAGCTAAACAAGGTCTAAAAACATGTTTGTGACACTAAACAAGGTCTAAAAACATGTTTGTGACACTAAACAAGGTCTAAAAACATGTTTATGGCACTAAACAAGGTCTAAAAAAATGTTTGTGGAGATAAACAAGGTCTAAAAACATGTTTGTGACACTAAACAAGGTCTAAAAACATGTTTGTGACACTAAACAAGGTCTAAAATGATGTTTGTGGAGCTAAACAAGGTCTAAAAACATGTTTGTGACACTAAACAAGGTCTAAAAACATGTTTGTGAGACTAAACAAGGTCTAAAAACATGTTTATGGCACTAAACAAGGTCTAAAATGATGTTTGTGGAGCTAAACAAGGTCTAAAAACATGTTTGTGGACTAAACAAGGTCTAAAATGATGTTTGTGGCACTAAACAAGGTCTAAAATGATGTTTGTGGAGCTAAACAAGGTCTAAAAACATGTTTGTGACACTAAACAAGGTCTAAAAACATGTTTGTGACACTAAACAAGGTCTAAAATGATGTTTGTGGAGCTAAACAAGGTCTAAAAACATGTTTGTGACACTAAACAAGGTCTAAAAACATGTTTGTGAGACTAAACAAGGTCTAAAAACATGTTTATGGCACTAAACAAGGTCTAAAATGATGTTTGTGGAGCTAAACAAGGTCTAAAAACATGTTTGTGACACTAAACAAGGTCTAAAAACATGTTTGTGACACTAAACAAGGTCTAAAAACATGTTTGTGGCACTAAACAAGGTCTAAAAACATGTTTGTGACACTAAACAAGGTCTAAAATGATGTTTGTGGAGCTAAACAAGGTCTAAAATCATGTTTGTGACACTAAACAAGGTCTAAAATCATGTTTGTGGCACTAAACAAGGTCTAAAATCATGTTTGTGGCACTAAACAAGGTCTAAAATGATGTTTGTGGAGCTAAACAAGGTCTAAAAACATGTTTATAGCACTAAACAAGGTCTAAAATCATGTTTGTGGCACTAAACAAGGTCTAAAAACATGTTTGTGACACTAAACAAGGTCTAAAAACATGTTTGTGACACTAAACAAGGTCTAAAATGATGTTTGTGGAGCTAAACAAGGTCTAAAAACATGTTTGTGACACTAAACAAGGTCTAAAATGATGTTTGTGGCACTAAACAAGGTCTAAAATGATGTTTGTGGAGCTAAACAAGGTCTAAAAACATGTTTGTGACACTAAACAAGGTCTAAAATCATGTTTGTGACACTAAACAAGGTCTAAAATGATGTTTGTGGAGCTAAACAAGGTCTAAAATGATGTTTGTGGAGCTAAACAAGGTCTAAAAACATGTTTGTGACACTCAACAAGGTCTAAAATCATGTTTGTGGCACTAAACAAGGTCTAAAATCATGTTTGTGGCACTAAACAAGGTCTAAAATGATGTTTGTGGAGCTAAACAAGGTCTAAAAACATGTTTATAGCACTAAACAAGGTCTAAAATCATGTTTGTGGCACTAAACAAGGTCTAAAAACATGTTTGTGACACTAAACAAGGTCTAAAAACATGTTTGTGACACTAAACAAGGTCTAAAATCATGTTTGTGGAGCTAAACAAGGTCTAAAAACATGTTTGTGGCACTAAACAAGCTCTAAAATGATGTTTGCGGCACTAAACAAGGTCTAAAAACATGTTTGTGACACTAAACAAGGTCTAAAATGATGTTTGTGGAGCTAAACAAGGTCTAAAAACATGTTTGTGACACTAAACAAGGTCTAAAAACATGTTTGTGACACTAAACAAGGTCTAAAAACATGTTTATGGCACTAAACAAGGTCTAAAAAAATGTTTGTGGAGATAAACAAGGTCTAAAAACATGTTTGTGACACTAAACAAGGTCTAAAAACATGTTTGTGACACTAAACAAGGTCTAAAATGATGTTTGTGGAGCTAAACAAGGTCTAAAAACATGTTTGTGACACTAAACAAGGTCTAAAAACATGTTTGTGAGACTAAACAAGGTCTAAAAACATGTTTATGGCACTAAACAAGGTCTAAAATGATGTTTGTGGAGCTAAACAAGGTCTAAAAACATGTTTGTTACACTAAACAAGGTCTAAAATGATGTTTGTGGCACTAAACAAGGTCTAAAATGATGTTTGTGGAGCTAAACAAGGTCTAAAAACATGTTTGTGACACTAAACAAGGTCTAAAAACATGTTTGTGACACTAAACAAGGTCTAAAATGATGTTTGTGGAGCTAAACAAGGTCTAAAAACATGTTTGTGACACTAAACAAGGTCTAAAAACATGTTTGTGAGACTAAACAAGGTCTAAAAACATGTTTATGGCACTAAACAAGGTCTAAAATGATGTTTGTGGAGCTAAACAAGGTCTAAAAACATGTTTGTGACACTAAACAAGGTCTAAAATGATGTTTGTGGCACTAAACAAGGTCTAAAATGATGTTTGTGGCACTAAACAAGGTCTAAAATCATGTTTGTGACACTAAACAAGGTCTAAAAACATGTTTATGGCACTAAACAAGGTCTAAGAACATGTTTGTGACACTAAACAAGGTCTAAAAACATGTTTATGGCACTAAACAAGGTCTAAAATGATGTTTGTGGAGCTAAACAAGGTCTAAAAACATGTTTGTGACACTAAACAAGGTCTAAAATCATGTTTGTGGCACTAAACAAGGTCTAAAATCATGTTTGTGGCACTAAACAAGGTCTAAAATCATGTTTGTGGAGCTACACAAGGTCTAAAAACATGTTTGTGACACTAAACAAGGTCTAAAAACATGTTTGTGACACTAAACAAGGTCTAAAAACATGTTTATGGCACTAAACAAGGTCTAAAAACATGTTTGTGACACTAAACAAGGTCTAAAATCATGTTTGTGGAGCTAAACAAGGTCTAAAATCATGTTTGTGGCACTAAACAAGGTCTAAAATCATGTTTGTGGCACTAAACAAGGTCTAAAATCATGTTTGTGGCACTAAACAAGGTCTAAAATGATGTTTGTGGAGCTAAACAAGGTCTAAAAACATGTTTATGGCACTAAACAAGGTCTAAAAACATGTTTGTGACACTAAACAAGGTCTAAAATCATGTTTGTGGCACTAAACAAGGTCTAAAATCATGTTTGTGGCACTAAACAAGGTCTAAAATCATGTTTGTGGAGCTACACAAGGTCTAAAAACATGTTTGTGACACTAAACAAGGTCTAAAAACATGTTTGTGACACTAAACAAGGTCTAAAAACATGTTTATGGCACTAAACAAGGTCTAAAAACATGTTTGTGACACTAAACAAGGTCTAAAATCATGTTTGTGGAGCTAAACAAGGTCTAAAATCATGTTTGTGGCACTAAACAAGGTCTAAAATCATGTTTGTGGCACTAAACAAGGTCTAAAATGATGTTTGTGGAGCTAAACAAGGTCTAAAAACATGTTTATGGCACTAAACAAGGTCTAAAAACATGTTTGTGACACTAAACAAGGTCTAAAAACATGTTTATGGCACTAAACAAGGTCTAAAAACATGTTTATGGCACTTAACAAGGTCTAAAAACATGTTTGTGACACTAAACAAGGTCTAAAAACATGTTTGTGACACTAAACAAGGTCTAAAATCATGTTTGTGGAGCTAAACAAGGTCTAAAATCATGTTTGTGGCACTAAACAAGGTCTAAAATCATGTTTGTGGCACTAAACAAGGTCTAAAATCATGTTTGTGGCACTAAACAAGGTCTAAAATGATGTTTGTGGAGCTAAACAAGGTCTAAAATCATGTTTGTGGCACTAAACAAGGTCTAAAATCATGTTTGTGGCACTAAACAAGGTCTAAAATCATGTTTGTGGAGCTACACAAGGTCTAAAAACATGTTTGTGACACTAAACAAGGTCTAAAAACATGTTTGTGACACTAAACAAGGTCTAAAAACATGTTTATGGCACTAAACAAGGTCTAAAAACATGTTTGTGACACTAAACAAGGTCTAAAATCATGTTTGTGGAGCTAAACAAGGTCTAAAATCATGTTTGTGGCACTAAACAAGGTCTAAAATCATGTTTGTGGCACTAAACAAGGTCTAAAATGATGTTTGTGGAGCTAAACAAGGTCTAAAAACATGTTTATGGCACTAAACAAGGTCTAAAAACATGTTTGTGACACTAAACAAGGTCTAAAAACATGTTTATGGCACTAAACAAGGTCTAAAAACATGTTTATGGCACTAAACAAGGTCTAAAAACATGTTTGTGACACTAAACAAGGTCTAAAAACATGTTTATGGCACTAAACAAGGTCTAAAAACATGTTTGTGGCACTAAACAAGGTCTAAAATGATGTTTGTGGAGCTAAACAAGGTCTAAAATCATGTTTGTGACACTAAACAAGCTCTAAAATGATGTTTGCGGCACTAAACAAGGTCTAAAAACATGTTTGTGACACTAAACAAGGTCTAAAATGATGTTTGTGGAGCTAAACAAGGTCTAAAAACATGTTTGTGACACTAAACAAGGTCTAAAAACATGTTTGTGAGACTAAACAAGGTCTAAAAACATGTTTATGGCACTAAACAAGGTCTAAAATGATGTTTGTGGAGCTAAACAAGGTCTAAAAACATGTTTGTGACACTAAACAAGGTCTAAAATGATGTTTGTGGCACTAAACAAGGTCTAAAATGATGTTTGTGGAGCTAAACAAGGTCTAAAATCATGTTTGTGACACTAAACAAGGTCTAAAAACATGTTTATGGCACTAAACAAGGTCTAAGAACATGTTTGTGACACTAAACAAGGTCTAAAAACATGTTTATGGCACTAAACAAGGTCTAAAATGATGTTTGTGGAGCTAAACAAGGTCTAAAAACATGTTTGTGACACTAAACAAGGTCTAAAATCATGTTTGTGGCACTAAACAAGGTCTAAAATCATGTTTGTGGCACTAAACAAGGTCTAAAATCATGTTTGTGGAGCTACACAAGGTCTAAAAACATGTTTGTGACACTAAACAAGGTCTAAAAACATGTTTGTGACACTAAACAAGGTCTAAAAACATGTTTATGGCACTAAACAAGGTCTAAAAACATGTTTGTGACACTAAACAAGGTCTAAAATCATGTTTGTGGAGCTAAACAAGGTCTAAAATCATGTTTGTGGCACTAAACAAGGTCTAAAATCATGTTTGTGGCACTAAACAAGGTCTAAAATCATGTTTGTGGCACTAAACAAGGTCTAAAATGATGTTTGTGGAGCTAAACAAGGTCTAAAAACATGTTTATGGCACTAAACAAGGTCTAAAAACATGTTTGTGACACTAAACAAGGTCTAAAATCATGTTTGTGGCACTAAACAAGGTCTAAAATCATGTTTGTGGCACTAAACAAGGTCTAAAATCATGTTTGTGGAGCTACACAAGGTCTAAAAACATGTTTGTGACACTAAACAAGGTCTAAAAACATGTTTGTGACACTAAACAAGGTCTAAAAACATGTTTATGGCACTAAACAAGGTCTAAAAACATGTTTGTGACACTAAACAAGGTCTAAAATCATGTTTGTGGAGCTAAACAAGGTCTAAAATCATGTTTGTGGCACTAAACAAGGTCTAAAATCATGTTTGTGGCACTAAACAAGGTCTAAAATGATGTTTGTGGAGCTAAACAAGGTCTAAAAACATGTTTATGGCACTAAACAAGGTCTAAAAACATGTTTGTGACACTAAACAAGGTCTAAAAACATGTTTATGGCACTAAACAAGGTCTAAAAACATGTTTATGGCACTAAACAAGGTCTAAAAACATGTTTGTGACACTAAACAAGGTCTAAAAACATGTTTATGGCACTAAACAAGGTCTAAAAACATGTTTGTGACACTAAACAAGGTCTAAAATGATGTTTGTGGAGCTAAACAAGGTCTAAAATCATGTTTGTGACACTAAACAAGGTCTAAAAACATGTTTGTGACACTAAACAAGGTCTAAAAACATGTTTATGGCACTAAACAAGGTCTAAAAACATGTTTTTGGCACTAAACAAGGTCTAAAAACATGTTTGTGACACTAAACAAGGTCTAAAAACATGTTTGTGACACTAAACAAGGTCTAAAATCATGTTTGTGGAGCTAAACAAGGTCTAAAATCATGTTTGTGGCACTAAACAAGGTCTAAAATCATGTTTGTGGCACTAAACAAGGTCTAAAATGATGTTTGTGGAGCTAAACAAGGTCTAAAAACATGTTTATGGCACTAAACAAGGTCTAAAAACATGTTTGTGACACTAAACAAGGTCTAAAATCATGTTTGTGGCACTAAACAAGGTCTAAAATCATGTTTGTGGCACTAAACAAGGTCTAAAATCATGTTTGTGGAGCTACACAAGGTCTAAAAACATGTTTGTGACACTAAACAAGGTCTAAAAACATGTTTGTGACACTAAACAAGGTCTAAAAACATGTTTATGGCACTAAACAAGGTCTAAAAACATGTTTGTGACACTAAACAAGGTCTAAAATCATGTTTGTGGAGCTAAACAAGGTCTAAAATCATGTTTGTGGCACTAAACAAGGTCTAAAATCATGTTTGTGGCACTAAACAAGGTCTAAAATGATGTTTGTGGAGCTAAACAAGGTCTAAAAACATGTTTATGGCACTAAACAAGGTCTAAAAACATGTTTGTGACACTAAACAAGGTCTAAAAACATGTTTATGGCACTAAACAAGGTCTAAAAACATGTTTATGGCACTAAACAAGGTCTAAAAACATGTTTGTGACACTAAACAAGGTCTAAAAACATGTTTATGGCACTAAACAAGGTCTAAAAACATGTTTGTGACACTAAACAAGGTCTAAAATGATGTTTGTGGAGCTAAACAAGGTCTAAAATCATGTTTGTGACACTAAACAAGCTCTAAAATGATGTTTGCGGCACTAAACAAGGTCTAAAAACATGTTTGTGACACTAAACAAGGTCTAAAATGATGTTTGTGGAGCTAAACAAGGTCTAAAAACATGTTTGTGACACTAAACAAGGTCTAAAAACATGTTTGTGAGACTAAACAAGGTCTAAAAACATGTTTATGGCACTAAACAAGGTCTAAAATGATGTTTGTGGAGCTAAACAAGGTCTAAAAACATGTTTGTGACACTAAACAAGGTCTAAAATGATGTTTGTGGCACTAAACAAGGTCTAAAATGATGTTTGTGGAGCTAAACAAGGTCTAAAATCATGTTTGTGACACTAAACAAGGTCTAAAAACATGTTTATGGCACTAAACAAGGTCTAAGAACATGTTTGTGACACTAAACAAGGTCTAAAAACATGTTTGTGAGACTAAACAAGGTCTAAAAACATGTTTATGGCACTAAACAAGGTCTAAAATGATGTTTGTGGAGCTAAACAAGGTCTAAAAACATGTTTGTGACACTAAACAAGGTCTAAAATCATGTTTGTGGCACTAAACAAGGTCTAAAATCATGTTTGTGGCACTAAACAAGGTCTAAAATCATGTTTGTGGAGCTACACAAGGTCTAAAAACATGTTTGTGACACTAAACAAGGTCTAAAAACATGTTTGTGACACTAAACAAGGTCTAAAAACATGTTTATGGCACTAAACAAGGTCTAAAAACATGTTTGTGACACTAAACAAGGTCTAAAATCATGTTTGTGGAGCTAAACAAGGTCTAAAATCATGTTTGTGGCACTAAACAAGGTCTAAAATCATGTTTGTGGCACTAAACAAGGTCTAAAATCATGTTTGTGGCACTAAACAAGGTCTAAAATGATGTTTGTGGAGCTAAACAAGGTCTAAAAACATGTTTATGGCACTAAACAAGGTCTAAAAACATGTTTGTGACACTAAACAAGGTCTAAAATCATGTTTGTGGCACTAAACAAGGTCTAAAATCATGTTTGTGGCACTAAACAAGGTCTAAAATCATGTTTGTGGAGCTACACAAGGTCTAAAAACATGTTTGTGACACTAAACAAGGTCTAAAAACATGTTTGTGACACTAAACAAGGTCTAAAAACATGTTTATGGCACTAAACAAGGTCTAAAAACATGTTTGTGACACTAAACAAGGTCTAAAATCATGTTTGTGGAGCTAAACAAGGTCTAAAATCATGTTTGTGGCACTAAACAAGGTCTAAAATCATGTTTGTGGCACTAAACAAGGTCTAAAATGATGTTTGTGGAGCTAAACAAGGTCTAAAAACATGTTTATGGCACTAAACAAGGTCTAAAAACATGTTTGTGACACTAAACAAGGTCTAAAAACATGTTTATGGCACTAAACAAGGTCTAAAAACATGTTTATGGCACTAAACAAGGTCTAAAAACATGTTTGTGACACTAAACAAGGTCTAAAAACATGTTTATGGCACTAAACAAGGTCTAAAATGATGTTTGTGGAGCTAAACAAGGTCTAAAAACATGTTTGTGACACTAAACAAGGTCTAAAATCATGTTTGTGGCACTAAACAAGGTCTAAAATCATGTTTGTGGCACTAAACAAGGTCTAAAATCATGTTTGTGGAGCTACACAAGGTCTAAAAACATGTTTGTGACACTAAACAAGGTCTAAAAACATTTTTGTGACACTAAACAAGGTCTAAAAACATGTTTATGGCACTAAACAAGGTCTAAAAACATGTTTGTGACACTAAACAAGGTCTAAAATCATGTTTGTGGAGCTAAACAAGGTCTAAAATCATGTTTGTGGCACTAAACAAGGTCTAAAATCATGTTTGTGGCACTAAACAAGGTCTAAAATGATGTTTGTGGAGCTAAACAAGGTCTAAAAACATGTTTATGGCACTAAACAAGGTCTAAAAACATGTTTGTGACACTAAACAAGGTCTAAAATCATGTTTGTGGCACTAAACAAGGTCTAAAATCATGTTTGTGGCACTAAACAAGGTCTAAAATCATGTTTGTGGAGCTACACAAGGTCTAAAAACATGTTTGTGACACTAAACAAGGTCTAAAAACATGTTTGTGACACTAAACAAGGTCTAAAAACATGTTTATGGCACTAAACAAGGTCTAAAAACATGTTTGTGACACTAAACAAGGTCTAAAATCATGTTTGTGGAGCTAAACAAGGTCTAAAATCATGTTTGTGGCACTAAACAAGGTCTAAAATCATGTTTGTGGCACTAAACAAGGTCTAAAATGATGTTTGTGGAGCTAAACAAGGTCTAAAAACATGTTTATGGCACTAAACAAGGTCTAAAAACATGTTTGTGACACTAAACAAGGTCTAAAAACATGTTTATGGCACTAAACAAGGTCTAAAAACATGTTTATGGCACTAAACAAGGTCTAAAAACATGTTTGTGACACTAAACAAGGTCTAAAAACATGTTTATGGCACTAAACAAGGTCTAAAAACATGTTTGTGACACTAAACAAGGTCTAAAATGATGTTTGTGGAGCTAAACAAGGTCTAAAATCATGTTTGTGACACTAAACAAGGTCTAAAATCATGTTTGTGGCACTAAACAAGGTCTAAAATCATGTTTGTGGCACTAAACAAGGTCTAAAATGATGTTTGTGGAGCTAAACAAGGTCTAAAAACATGTTTATAGCACTAAACAAGGTCTAAAATCATGTTTGTGGCACTAAACAAGGTCTAAAAACATGTTTGTGACACTAAACAAGGTCTAAAAACATGTTTGTGACACTAAACAAGGTCTAAAATGATGTTTGTGGAGCTAAACAAGGTCTAAAAACATGTTTGTGACACTAAACAAGGTCTAAAATGATGTTTGTGGCACTAAACAAGGTCTAAAATGATGTTTGTGGAGCTAAACAAGGTCTAAAAACATGTTTGTGACACTAAACAAGGTCTAAAATCATGTTTCTGGCACTAAACAAGGTCTAAAATGATGTTTGTGGAGCTAAACAAGGTCTAAAAACATGTTTGTGACACTAAACAAGGTCTAAAATCATGTTTGTGGCACTAAACAAGGTCTAAAAACATGTTTGTGACACTAAACAAGGTCTAAAAACATGTTTGTGACACTAAACAAGGTCTAAAATGATGTTTGTGGAGCTAAACAAGGTCTAAAAACATGTTTGTGACACTAAACAAGGTCTAAAATCATGTTTGTGGCACTAAACAAGGTCTAAAATGATGTTTGTGGAGCTAAACAAGGTCTAAAAACATGTTTATAGCACTAAACAAGGTCTAAAATCATGTTTGTGGCACTAAACAAGGTCTAAAAACATGTTTGTGACACTAAACAAGGTCTAAAAACATGTTTGTGACACTAAACAAGGTCTAAAATGATGTTTGTGGAGCTAAACAAGGTCTAAAAACATGTTTGTGACACTAAACAAGGTCTAAAATGATGTTTGTGGCACTAAACAAGGTCTAAAATGATGTTTGTGGAGCTAAACAAGGTCTAAAATCATGTTTGTGACACTAAACAAGGTCTAAAAACATGTTTATGGCACTAAACAAGGTCTAAGAACATGTTTGTGACACTAAACAAGGTCTAAAAACATGTTTATGGCACTAAACAAGGTCTAAAATGATGTTTGTGGAGCTAAACAAGGTCTAAAAACATGTTTGTGACACTAAACAAGGTCTAAAATCATGTTTGTGGCACTAAACAAGGTCTAAAATCATGTTTGTGGCACTAAACAAGGTCTAAAATCATGTTTGTGGAGCTACACAAGGTCTAAAAACATGTTTGTGACACTAAACAAGGTCTAAAAACATGTTTGTGACACTAAACAAGGTCTAAAAACATGTTTATGGCACTAAACAAGGTCTAAAAACATGTTTGTGACACTAAACAAGGTCTAAAATCATGTTTGTGGAGCTAAACAAGGTCTAAAATCATGTTTGTGGCACTAAACAAGGTCTAAAATCATGTTTGTGGCACTAAACAAGGTCTAAAATGATGTTTGTGGAGCTAAACAAGGTCTAAAAACATGTTTATGGCACTAAACAAGGTCTAAAAACATGTTTGTGACACTAAACAAGGTCTAAAAACATGTTTATGGCACTAAACAAGGTCTAAAAACATGTTTATGGCACTAAACAAGGTCTAAAAACATGTTTGTGACACTAAACAAGGTCTAAAAACATGTTTATGGCACTAAACAAGGTCTAAAAACATGTTTGTGACACTAAACAAGGTCTAAAATCATGTTTGTGGAGCTAAACAAGGTCTAAAATCATGTTTGTGACACTAAACAAGGTCTAAAATCATGTTTGTGGCACTAAACAAGGTCTAAAATCATGTTTGTGGCACTAAACAAGGTCTAAAATGATGTTTGTGGAGCTAAACAAGGTCTAAAAACATGTTTGTGACACTAAACAAGGTCTAAAATGATGTTTGTGGAGCTAAACAAGGTCTAAAAACATGTTTGTGACACTAAACAAGGTCTAAAATGATGTTTGTGGCACTAAACAAGGTCTAAAATGATGTTTGTGGAGCTAAACAAGGTCTAAAAACATGTTTGTGACACTAAACAAGGTCTAAAATCATGTTTGTGGCACTAAACAAGGTCTAAAATGATGTTTGTGGAGCTAAACAAGGTCTAAAAACATGTTTGTGGCACTAAACAAGGTCTAAAATGATGTTTGTGGAGCTAAACAAGGTCTAAAAACATGTTTGTGACACTAAACAAGGTCTAAAATCATGTTTGTGGCACTAAACAAGGTCTAAAATCATGTTTGTGGCACTAAAGAAGGTCTAAAATGATGTTTGTGGAGCTAAACAAGGTCTAAAAACATGTTTATAGCACTAAACAAGGTCTAAAATCATGTTTGTGGCACTAAACAAGGTCTAAAAACATGTTTGTGACACTAAACAAGGTCTAAAAACATGTTTGTGACACTAAACAAGGTCTAAAATGATGTTTGTGGAGCTAAACAAGGTCTAAAAACATGTTTGTGACACTAAACAAGGTCTAAAATGATGTTTGTGGCACTAAACAAGGTCTAAAATGATGTTTGTGGAGCTAAACAAGGTCTAAAAACATGTTTGTGACACTAAACAAGGTCTAAAATCATGTTTGTGGAGCTAAACAAGGTCTAAAAACATGTTTGTGGCACTAAACAAGCTCTAAAATGATGTTTGCGGCACTAAACAAGGTCTAAAAACATGTTTGTGACACTAAACAAGGTCTAAAAACATGTTTGTGACACTAAACAAGGTCTAAAATGATGTTTGTGGAGCTAAACAAGGTCTAAAAACATGTTTGTGACACTAAACAAGGTCTAAAATGATGTTTGTGGCACTAAACAAGGTCTAAAATGATGTTTGTGGAGCTAAACAAGGTCTAAAAACATGTTTGTGACACTAAACAAGGTCTAAAATCATGTTTGTGGAGCTAAACAAGGTTTAAAAACATGTTTGTGGCACTAAACAAGCTCTAAAATGATGTTTGCGGCACTAAACAAGGTCTAAAAACATGTTTGTGACACTAAACAAGGTCTAAAAACATGTTTGTGACACTAAACAAGGTCTAAAATTATGTTTGTGGAGCTAAACAAGGTCTAAAAACATGTTTGTGACACTAAACAAGGTCTAAAAACATGTTTGTGACACTAAACAAGGTCTAAAAACATGTTTATGGCACCAAACAAGGTCTAAAATGATGTTTGTGGAGCTAAACAAGGTCTAAAAACATGTTTGTGACACTAAACAAGGTCTAAAAACATGTTTGTGACACTAAACAAGGTCTAAAATGATGTTTGTGGAGCTAAACAAGGTCTAAAAACATGTTTGTGACACTAAACAAGGTCTAAAAACATGTTTGTGACACTAAACAAGGTCTAAAATGATGTTTGTGGAGCTAAACAAGGTCTAAAAACATGTTTGTGACACTAAACAAGGTCTAAAATGATGTTTGTGGCACTAAACAAGGTCTAAAAACATGTTTGTGACACTAAACAAGGTCTAAAATCATGTTTGTGGCACTAAACAAGGTCTAAAATCATGTTTGTGGCACTAAAGAAGGTCTAAAATGATGTTTGTGGAGCTAAACAAGGTCTAAAAACATGTTTATAGCACTAAACAAGGTCTAAAATCATGTTTGTGGCACTAAACAAGGTCTAAAAACATGTTTGTGACACTAAACAAGGTCTAAAAACATGTTTGTGACACTAAACAAGGTCTAAAATGATGTTTGTGGAGCTAAACAAGGTCTAAAAACATGTTTGTGACACTAAACAAGGTCTAAAATGATGTTTGTGGCACTAAACAAGGTCTAAAATGATGTTTGTGGAGCTAAACAAGGTCTAAAAACATGTTTGTGACACTAAACAAGGTCTAAAATCATGTTTGTGGAGCTAAACAAGGTCTAAAAACATGTTTGTGGCACTAAACAAGCTCTAAAATGATGTTTGCGGCACTAAACAAGGTCTAAAAACATGTTTGTGACACTAAACAAGGTCTAAAAACATGTTTGTGACACTAAACAAGGTCTAAAATGATGTTTGTGGAGCTAAACAAGGTCTAAAAACATGTTTGTGACACTAAACAAGGTCTAAAATGATGTTTGTGGCACTAAACAAGGTCTAAAATGATGTTTGTGGAGCTAAACAAGGTCTAAAAACATGTTTGTGACACTAAACAAGGTCTAAAATCATGTTTGTGGAGCTAAACAAGGTCTAAAAACATGTTTGTGGCACTAAACAAGCTCTAAAATGATGTTTGCGGCACTAAACAAGGTCTAAAAACATGTTTGTGACACTAAACAAGGTCTAAAAACATGTTTGTGACACTAAACAAGGTCTAAAATTATGTTTGTGGAGCTAAACAAGGTCTAAAAACATGTTTGTGACACTAAACAAGGTCTAAAAACATGTTTGTGACACTAAACAAGGTCTAAAAACATGTTTATGGCACCAAACAAGGTCTAAAATGATGTTTGTGGAGCTAAACAAGGTCTAAAAACATGTTTGTGACACTAAACAAGGTCTAAAAACATGTTTGTGACACTAAACAAGGTCTAAAATGATGTTTGTGGAGCTAAACAAGGTCTAAAAACATGTTTGTGACACTAAACAAGGTCTAAAAACATGTTTGTGACACTAAACAAGGTCTAAAATGATGTTTGTGGAGCTAAACAAGGTCTAAAAACATGTTTGTGACACTAAACAAGGTCTAAAATGATGTTTGTGGCACTAAACAAGGTCTAAAATGATGTTTGTGGAGCTAAACAAGGTCTAAAATCATGTTTGTGACACTAAACAAGGTCTAAAAACATGTTTATGGCACTAAACAAGGTCTAAAAACATGTTTGTGACACTAAACAAGGTCTAAAAACATGTTTATGGCACTAAACAAGGTCTAAAAACATGTTTATGGCACTAAACAAGGTCTAAAAACATGTTTGTGACACTAAACAAGGTCTAAAAACATGTTTATGGCACTAAACAAGGTCTAAAAACATGTTTATGGCACTAAACAAGGTCTAAAAACATGTTTGTGACACTAAACAAGGTCTAAAAACATGTTTGTGACACTAAACAAGGTCTAAAATGATGTTTGTGGAGCTAAACAAGGTCTAAAAACATGTTTGTGACACTAAACAAGGTCTAAAATGATGTTTGTGGCACTAAACAAGGTCTAAAATGATGTTTGTGGAGCTAAACAAGGTCTAAAAACATGTTTGTGACACTAAACAAGGTCTAAAATCATGTTTGTGGCACTAAACAAGGTCTAAAATGATGTTTGTGGAGCTAAACAAGGTCTAAAAACATGTTTGTGGCACTAAACAAGGTCTAAAATGATGTTTGTGGAGCTAAACAAGGTCTAAAAACATGTTTATAGCACTAAACAAGGTCTAAAATCATGTTTGTGGCACTAAACAAGGTCTAAAAACATGTTTGTGACACTAAACAAGTTCTAAAAACATGTTTGTGACACTAAACAAGGTCTAAAATGATGCTTGTGGAGCTAAACAAGGTCTAAAAACATGTTTGTGACACTAAACAAGGTCTAAAATGATGTTTGTGGCACTAAACAAGGTCTAAAATGATGTTTGTGGAGCTAAACAAGGTCTAAAAACATGTTTGTGACACTAAACAAGGTCTAAAATCATGTTTGTGGCACTAAACAAGGTCTAAAATCATGTTTGTGGCACTAAACAAGGTCTAAAATGATGTTTGTGGAGCTAAACAAGGTCTAAAAACATGTTTATAGCACTAAACAAGGTCTAAAATCATGTTTGTGGCACTAAACAAGGTCTAAAAACATGTTTGTGACACTAAACAAGGTCTAAAAACATGTTTGTGACACTAAACAAGGTCTAAAATGATGTTTGTGGAGCTAAACAAGGTCTAAAAACATGTTTGTGACACTAAACAAGGTCTAAAATGATGTTTGTGGCACTAAACAAGGTCTAAAATGATGTTTGTGGAGCTAAACAAGGTCTAAAAACATGTTTGTGACACTAAACAAGGTCTAAAATCATGTTTGTGGAGCTAAACAAGGTCTAAAAACATGTTTGTGGCACTAAACAAGCTCTAAAATGATGTTTGCGGCACTAAACAAGGTCTAAAAACATGTTTGTGACACTAAACAAGGTCTAAAAACATGTTTGTGACACTAAACAAGGTCTAAAATGATGTTTGTGGAGCTAAACAAGGTCTAAAAACATGTTTGTGACACTAAACAAGGTCTAAAATGATGTTTGTGGCACTAAACAAGGTCTAAAATGATGTTTGTGGAGCTAAACAAGGTCTAAAAACATGTTTGTGACACTAAACAAGGTCTAAAATCATGTTTGTGGAGCTAAACAAGGTCTAAAATGATGTTTGTGGAGCTAAACAAGGTCTAAAAACATGTTTGTGACACTAAACAAGGTCTAAAATCATGTTTGTGGCACTAAACAAGGTCTAAAATCATGTTTGTGGCACTAAAGAAGGTCTAAAATGATGTTTGTGGAGCTAAACAAGGTCTAAAAACATGTTTATAGCACTAAACAAGGTCTAAAATCATGTTTGTGGCACTAAACAAGGTCTAAAAACATGTTTGTGACACTAAACAAGGTCTAAAATGATGTTTGTGGAGCTAAACAAGGTCTAAAAACATGTTTGTGACACTAAACAAGGTCTAAAATGATGTTTGTGGCACTAAACAAGGTCTAAAATGATGTTTGTGGAGCTAAACAAGGTCTAAAAACATGTTTGTGACACTAAACAAGGTCTAAAATCATGTTTGTGGAGCTAAACAAGGTCTAAAAACATGTTTGTGGCACTAAACAAGCTCTAAAATGATGTTTGCGGCACTAAACAAGGTCTAAAAACATGTTTGTGACACTAAACAAGGTCTAAAAACATGTTTGTGACACTAAACAAGGTCTAAAATGATGTTTGTGGAGCTAAACAAGGTCTAAAAACATGTTTGTGACACTAAACAAGGTCTAAAATGATGTTTGTGGCACTAAACAAGGTCTAAAATGATGTTTGTGGAGCTAAACAAGGTCTAAAAACATGTTTGTGACACTAAACAAGGTCTAAAATCATGTTTGTGGCACTAAACAAGGTCTAAAATGATGTTTGTGGAGCTAAACAAGGTCTAAAAACATGTTTGTGGCACTAAACAAGGTCTAAAATGATGTTTGTGGAGCTAAACAAGGTCTAAAAACATGTTTATAGCACTAAACAAGGTCTAAAATCATGTTTGTGGCACTAAACAAGGTCTAAAAACATGTTTGTGACACTAAACAAGGTCTAAAAATATGTTTGTGACACTAAACAAGGTCTAAAATGATGTTTGTGGAGCTAAACAAGGTCTAAAAACATGTTTGTGACACTAAACAAGGTCTAAAATGATGTTTGTGGCACTAAACAAGGTCTAAAATGATGTTTGTGGAGCTAAACAAGGTCTAAAAACATGTTTGTGACACTAAACAAGGTCTAAAATCATGTTTGTGGCACTAAACAAGGTCTAAAATCATGTTTGTGGCACTAAACAAGGTCTAAAATGATGTTTGTGGAGCTAAACAAGGTCTAAAAACATGTTTATAGCACTAAACAAGGTCTAAAATCATGTTTGTGGCACTAAACAAGGTCTAAAAACATGTTTGTGACACTAAACAAGGTCTAAAAACATGTTTGTGACACTAAACAAGGTCTAAAATGATGTTTGTGGAGCTAAACAAGGTCTAAAAACATGTTTGTGACACTAAACAAGGTCTAAAATGATGTTTGTGGCACTAAACAAGGTCTAAAAACATGTTTGTGACACTAAACAAGGTCTAAAATCATGTTTGTGGCACTAAACAAGGTCTAAAATCATGTTTGTGGCACTAAACAAGGTCTAAAATGATGTTTGTGGAGCTAAACAAGGTCTAAAAACATGTTTATAGCACTAAACAAGGTCTAAAATCATGTTTGTGGCACTAAACAAGGTCTAAAAACATGTTTGTGACACTAAACAAGGTCTAAAAACATGTTTGTGACACTAAACAAGGTCTAAAATGATGTTTGTGGAGCTAAACAAGGTCTAAAAACATGTTTGTGACACTAAACAAGGTCTAAAATGATGTTTGTGGCACTAAACAAGGTCTAAAATGATGTTTGTGGAGCTAAACAAGGTCTAAAAACATGTTTGTGACACTAAACAAGGTCTAAAATCATGTTTGTGGAGCTAAACAAGGTCTAAAAACATGTTTGTGGCACTAAACAAGCTCTAAAATGATGTTTGCGGCACTAAACAAGGTCTAAAAACATGTTTGTGACACTAAACAAGGTCTAAAAACATGTTTGTGACACTAAACAAGGTCTAAAATGATGTTTGTGGAGCTAAACAAGGTCTAAAAACATGTTTGTGACACTAAACAAGGTCTAAAATGATGTTTGTGGCACTAAACAAGGTCTAAAATGATGTTTGTGGAGCTAAACAAGGTCTAAAAACATGTTTGTGACACTAAACAAGGTCTAAAATCATGTTTGTGGAGCTAAACAAGGTCTAAAAACATGTTTGTGGCACTAAACAAGCTCTAAAATGATGTTTGCGGCACTAAACAAGGTCTAAAAACATGTTTGTGACACTAAACAAGGTCTAAAAACATGTTTGTGACACTAAACAAGGTCTAAAATTATGTTTGTGGAGCTAAACAAGGTCTAAAAACATGTTTGTGACACTAAACAAGGTCTAAAAACATGTTTGTGACACTAAACAAGGTCTAAAAACATGTTTATGGCACCAAACAAGGTCTAAAATGATGTTTGTGGAGCTAAACAAGGTCTAAAAACATGTTTGTGACACTAAACAAGGTCTAAAAACATGTTTGTGACACTAAACAAGGTCTAAAATGATGTTTGTGGAGCTAAACAAGGTCTAAAAACATGTTTGTGACACTAAACAAGGTCTAAAAACATGTTTGTGACACTAAACAAGGTCTAAAATGATGTTTGTGGAGCTAAACAAGGTCTAAAAACATGTTTGTGACACTAAACAAGGTCTAAAATGATGTTTGTGGCACTAAACAAGGTCTAAAATGATGTTTGTGGAGCTAAACAAGGTCTAAAATCATGTTTGTGACACTAAACAAGGTCTAAAAACATGTTTATGGCACTAAACAAGGTCTAAAAACATGTTTGTGACACTAAACAAGGTCTAAAAACATGTTTATGGCACTAAACAAGGTCTAAAAACATGTTTATGGCACTAAACAAGGTCTAAAAACATGTTTGTGACACTAAACAAGGTCTAAAAACATGTTTATGGCACTAAACAAGGTCTAAAAACATGTTTATGGCACTAAACAAGGTCTAAAAACATGTTTGTGACACTAAACAAGGTCTAAAAACATGTTTGTGACACTAAACAAGGTCTAAAATGATGTTTGTGGAGCTAAACAAGGTCTAAAAACATGTTTGTGACACTAAACAAGGTCTAAAATGATGTTTGTGGCACTAAACAAGGTCTAAAATGATGTTTGTGGAGCTAAACAAGGTCTAAAAACATGTTTGTGACACTAAACAAGGTCTAAAATCATGTTTGTGGCACTAAACAAGGTCTAAAATGATGTTTGTGGAGCTAAACAAGGTCTAAAAACATGTTTGTGGCACTAAACAAGGTCTAAAATGATGTTTGTGGAGCTAAACAAGGTCTAAAAACATGTTTATAGCACTAAACAAGGTCTAAAATCATGTTTGTGGCACTAAACAAGGTCTAAAAACATGTTTGTGACACTAAACAAGTTCTAAAAACATGTTTGTGACACTAAACAAGGTCTAAAATGATGCTTGTGGAGCTAAACAAGGTCTAAAAACATGTTTGTGACACTAAACAAGGTCTAAAATGATGTTTGTGGCACTAAACAAGGTCTAAAATGATGTTTGTGGAGCTAAACAAGGTCTAAAAACATGTTTGTGACACTAAACAAGGTCTAAAATCATGTTTGTGGCACTAAACAAGGTCTAAAATCATGTTTGTGGCACTAAACAAGGTCTAAAATGATGTTTGTGGAGCTAAACAAGGTCTAAAAACATGTTTATAGCACTAAACAAGGTCTAAAATCATGTTTGTGGCACTAAACAAGGTCTAAAAACATGTTTGTGACACTAAACAAGGTCTAAAAACATGTTTGTGACACTAAACAAGGTCTAAAATGATGTTTGTGGAGCTAAACAAGGTCTAAAAACATGTTTGTGACACTAAACAAGGTCTAAAATGATGTTTGTGGCACTAAACAAGGTCTAAAATGATGTTTGTGGAGCTAAACAAGGTCTAAAAACATGTTTGTGACACTAAACAAGGTCTAAAATCATGTTTGTGGAGCTAAACAAGGTCTAAAAACATGTTTGTGGCACTAAACAAGCTCTAAAATGATGTTTGCGGCACTAAACAAGGTCTAAAAACATGTTTGTGACACTAAACAAGGTCTAAAAACATGTTTGTGACACTAAACAAGGTCTAAAATGATGTTTGTGGAGCTAAACAAGGTCTAAAAACATGTTTGTGACACTAAACAAGGTCTAAAATGATGTTTGTGGCACTAAACAAGGTCTAAAATGATGTTTGTGGAGCTAAACAAGGTCTAAAAACATGTTTGTGACACTAAACAAGGTCTAAAATCATGTTTGTGGAGCTAAACAAGGTCTAAAATGATGTTTGTGGAGCTAAACAAGGTCTAAAAACATGTTTGTGACACTAAACAAGGTCTAAAATCATGTTTGTGGCACTAAACAAGGTCTAAAATCATGTTTGTGGCACTAAACAAGGTCTAAAATGATGTTTGTGGAGCTAAACAAGGTCTAAAAACATGTTTATAGCACTAAACAAGGTCTAAAATCATGTTTGTGGCACTAAACAAGGTCTAAAAACATGTTTGTGACACTAAACAAGGTCTAAAATGATGTTTGTGGAGCTAAACAAGGTCTAAAAACATGTTTGTGACACTAAACAAGGTCTAAAATGATGTTTGTGGCACTAAACAAGGTCTAAAATGATGTTTGTGGAGCTAAACAAGGTCTAAAAACATGTTTGTGACACTAAACAAGGTCTAAAATCATGTTTGTGGAGCTAAACAAGGTCTAAAAACATGTTTGTGGCACTAAACAAGCTCTAAAATGATGTTTGCGGCACTAAACAAGGTCTAAAAACATGTTTGTGACACTAAACAAGGTCTAAAAACATGTTTGTGACACTAAACAAGGTCTAAAATGATGTTTGTGGAGCTAAACAAGGTCTAAAAACATGTTTGTGACACTAAACAAGGTCTAAAATGATGTTTGTGGCACTAAACAAGGTCTAAAATGATGTTTGTGGAGCTAAACAAGGTCTAAAAACATGTTTGTGACACTAAACAAGGTCTAAAATCATGTTTGTGGCACTAAACAAGGTCTAAAATGATGTTTGTGGAGCTAAACAAGGTCTAAAAACATGTTTGTGGCACTAAACAAGGTCTAAAATGATGTTTGTGGAGCTAAACAAGGTCTAAAAACATGTTTATAGCACTAAACAAGGTCTAAAATCATGTTTGTGGCACTAAACAAGGTCTAAAAACATGTTTGTGACACTAAACAAGGTCTAAAAATATGTTTGTGACACTAAACAAGGTCTAAAATGATGTTTGTGGAGCTAAACAAGGTCTAAAAACATGTTTGTGACACTAAACAAGGTCTAAAATGATGTTTGTGGCACTAAACAAGGTCTAAAATGATGTTTGTGGAGCTAAACAAGGTCTAAAAACATGTTTGTGACACTAAACAAGGTCTAAAATCATGTTTGTGGCACTAAACAAGGTCTAAAATCATGTTTGTGGCACTAAACAAGGTCTAAAATGATGTTTGTGGAGCTAAACAAGGTCTAAAAACATGTTTATAGCACTAAACAAGGTCTAAAATCATGTTTGTGGCACTAAACAAGGTCTAAAAACATGTTTGTGACACTAAACAAGGTCTAAAAACATGTTTGTGACACTAAACAAGGTCTAAAATGATGTTTGTGGAGCTAAACAAGGTCTAAAAACATGTTTGTGACACTAAACAAGGTCTAAAATGATGTTTGTGGCACTAAACAAGGTCTAAAATGATGTTTGTGGAGCTAAACAAGGTCTAAAAACATGTTTGTGACACTAAACAAGGTCTAAAATCATGTTTGTGGAGCTAAACAAGGTCTAAAAACATGTTTGTGGCACTAAACAAGCTCTAAAATGATGTTTGCGGCACTAAACAAGGTCTAAAAACATGTTTGTGACACTAAACAAGGTCTAAAAACATGTTTGTGACACTAAACAAGGTCTAAAATGATGTTTGTGGAGCTAAACAAGGTCTAAAAACATGTTTGTGACACTAAACAAGGTCTAAAATGATGTTTGTGGCACTAAACAAGGTCTAAAATGATGTTTGTGGAGCTAAACAAGGTCTAAAAACATGTTTGTGACACTAAACAAGGTCTAAAATCATGTTTGTGGAGCTAAACAAGGTCTAAAATGATGTTTGTGGAGCTAAACAAGGTCTAAAAACATGTTTGTGACACTAAACAAGGTCTAAAATCATGTTTGTGGCACTAAACAAGGTCTAAAATCATGTTTGTGGCACTAAAGAAGGTCTAAAATGATGTTTGTGGAGCTAAACAAGGTCTAAAAACATGTTTATAGCACTAAACAAGGTCTAAAATCATGTTTGTGGCACTAAACAAGGTCTAAAAACATGTTTGTGACACTAAACAAGGTCTAAAATGATGTTTGTGGAGCTAAACAAGGTCTAAAAACATGTTTGTGACACTAAACAAGGTCTAAAATGATGTTTGTGGCACTAAACAAGGTCTAAAATGATGTTTGTGGAGCTAAACAAGGTCTAAAAACATGTTTGTGACACTAAACAAGGTCTAAAATCATGTTTGTGGAGCTAAACAAGGTCTAAAAACATGTTTGTGGCACTAAACAAGCTCTAAAATGATGTTTGCGGCACTAAACAAGGTCTAAAAACATGTTTGTGACACTAAACAAGGTCTAAAAACATGTTTGTGACACTAAACAAGGTCTAAAATGATGTTTGTGGAGCTAAACAAGGTCTAAAAACATGTTTGTGACACTAAACAAGGTCTAAAATGATGTTTGTGGCACTAAACAAGGTCTAAAATGATGTTTGTGGAGCTAAACAAGGTCTAAAAACATGTTTGTGACACTAAACAAGGTCTAAAATCATGTTTGTGGAGCTAAACAAGGTCTAAAATGATGTTTGTGGAGCTAAACAAGGTCTAAAAACATGTTTGTGACACTAAACAAGGTCTAAAATCATGTTTGTGGCACTAAACAAGGTCTAAAATCATGTTTGTGGCACTAAAGAAGGTCTAAAATGATGTTTGTGGAGCTAAACAAGGTCTAAAAACATGTTTATAGCACTAAACAAGGTCTAAAATCATGTTTGTGGCACTAAACAAGGTCTAAAAACATGTTTGTGACACTAAACAAGGTCTAAAATGATGTTTGTGGAGCTAAACAAGGTCTAAAAACATGTTTGTGACACTAAACAAGGTCTAAAATGATGTTTGTGGCACTAAACAAGGTCTAAAATGATGTTTGTGGAGCTAAACAAGGTCTAAAAACATGTTTGTGACACTAAACAAGGTCTAAAATCATGTTTGTGGAGCTAAACAAGGTCTAAAAACATGTTTGTGGCACTAAACAAGCTCTAAAATGATGTTTGCGGCACTAAACAAGGTCTAAAAACATGTTTGTGACACTAAACAAGGTCTAAAAACATGTTTGTGACACTAAACAAGGTCTAAAATGATGTTTGTGGAGCTAAACAAGGTCTAAAAACATGTTTGTGACACTAAACAAGGTCTAAAATGATGTTTGTGGCACTAAACAAGGTCTAAAATGATGTTTGTGGAGCTAAACAAGGTCTAAAAACATGTTTGTGACACTAAACAAGGTCTAAAATCATGTTTGTGGAGCTAAACAAGGTCTAAAAACATGTTTGTGGCACTAAACAAGCTCTAAAATGATGTTTGCGGCACTAAACAAGGTCTAAAAACATGTTTGTGACACTAAACAAGGTCTAAAAACATGTTTGTGACACTAAACAAGGTCTAAAATTATGTTTGTGGAGCTAAACAAGGTCTAAAAACATGTTTGTGACACTAAACAAGGTCTAAAAACATGTTTGTGACACTAAACAAGGTCTAAAAACATGTTTATGGCACCAAACAAGGTCTAAAATGATGTTTGTGGAGCTAAACAAGGTCTAAAAACATGTTTGTGACACTAAACAAGGTCTAAAAACATGTTTGTGACACTAAACAAGGTCTAAAATGATGTTTGTGGAGCTAAACAAGGTCTAAAAACATGTTTGTGACACTAAACAAGGTCTAAAAACATGTTTGTGACACTAAACAAGGTCTAAAATGATGTTTGTGGAGCTAAACAAGGTCTAAAAACATGTTTGTGACACTAAACAAGGTCTAAAATGATGTTTGTGGCACTAAACAAGGTCTAAAATGATGTTTGTGGAGCTAAACAAGGTCTAAAATCATGTTTGTGACACTAAACAAGGTCTAAAAACATGTTTATGGCACTAAACAAGGTCTAAAAACATGTTTGTGACACTAAACAAGGTCTAAAAACATGTTTATGGCACTAAACAAGGTCTAAAAACATGTTTATGGCACTAAACAAGGTCTAAAAACATGTTTGTGACACTAAACAAGGTCTAAAAACATGTTTATGGCACTAAACAAGGTCTAAAAACATGTTTATGGCACTAAACAAGGTCTAAAAACATGTTTGTGACACTAAACAAGGTCTAAAAACATGTTTGTGACACTAAACAAGGTCTAAAATGATGTTTGTGGAGCTAAACAAGGTCTAAAAACATGTTTGTGACACTAAACAAGGTCTAAAATGATGTTTGTGGCACTAAACAAGGTCTAAAATGATGTTTGTGGAGCTAAACAAGGTCTAAAAACATGTTTGTGACACTAAACAAGGTCTAAAATCATGTTTGTGGCACTAAACAAGGTCTAAAATGATGTTTGTGGAGCTAAACAAGGTCTAAAAACATGTTTGTGGCACTAAACAAGGTCTAAAATGATGTTTGTGGAGCTAAACAAGGTCTAAAAACATGTTTATAGCACTAAACAAGGTCTAAAATCATGTTTGTGGCACTAAACAAGGTCTAAAAACATGTTTGTGACACTAAACAAGGTCTAAAAACATGTTTGTGACACTAAACAAGGTCTAAAATGATGTTTGTGGAGCTAAACAAGGTCTAAAAACATGTTTGTGACACTAAACAAGGTCTAAAATGATGTTTGTGGCACTAAACAAGGTCTAAAATGATGTTTGTGGAGCTAAACAAGGTCTAAAAACATGTTTGTGACACTAAACAAGGTCTAAAATCATGTTTGTGGCACTAAACAAGGTCTAAAATCATGTTTGTGGCACTAAACAAGGTCTAAAATGATGTTTGTGGAGCTAAACAAGGTCTAAAAACATGTTTATAGCACTAAACAAGGTCTAAAATCATGTTTGTGGCACTAAACAAGGTCTAAAATGATGTTTGTGGAGCTAAACAAGGTCTAAAAACATGTTTGTGACACTAAACAAGGTCTAAAATGATGTTTGTGGCACTAAACAAGGTCTAAAATGATGTTTGTGGAGCTAAACAAGGTCTAAAAACATGTTTGTGACACTAAACAAGGTCTAAAATCATGTTTGTGGAGCTAAACAAGGTCTAAAAACATGTTTGTGGCACTAAACAAGCTCTAAAATGATGTTTGCGGCACTAAACAAGGTCTAAAAACATGTTTGTGACACTAAACAAGGTCTAAAAACATGTTTGTGACACTAAACAAGGTCTAAAATTATGTTTGTGGAGCTAAACAAGGTCTAAAAACATGTTTGTGACACTAAACAAGGTCTAAAAACATGTTTGTGACACTAAACAAGGTCTAAAAACATGTTTATGGCACCAAACAAGGTCTAAAATGATGTTTGTGGAGCTAAACAAGGTCTAAAAACATGTTTGTGACACTAAACAAGGTCTAAAAACATGTTTGTGACACTAAACAAGGTCTAAAATGATGTTTGTGGAGCTAAACAAGGTCTAAAAACATGTTTGTGACACTAAACAAGGTCTAAAAACATGTTTGTGACACTAAACAAGGTCTAAAATGATGTTTGTGGAGCTAAACAAGGTCTAAAAACATGTTTGTGACACTAAACAAGGTCTAAAATGATGTTTGTGGCACTAAACAAGGTCTAAAATGATGTTTGTGGAGCTAAACAAGGTCTAAAATCATGTTTGTGACACTAAACAAGGTCTAAAAACATGTTTATGGCACTAAACAAGGTCTAAAAACATGTTTGTGACACTAAACAAGGTCTAAAAACATGTTTATGGCACTAAACAAGGTCTAAAAACATGTTTATGGCACTAAACAAGGTCTAAAAACATGTTTGTGACACTAAACAAGGTCTAAAAACATGTTTATGGCACTAAACAAGGTCTAAAAACATGTTTATGGCACTAAACAAGGTCTAAAAACATGTTTGTGACACTAAACAAGGTCTAAAAACATGTTTGTGACACTAAACAAGGTCTAAAATGATGTTTGTGGAGCTAAACAAGGTCTAAAAACATGTTTGTGACACTAAACAAGGTCTAAAATGATGTTTGTGGCACTAAACAAGGTCTAAAATGATGTTTGTGGAGCTAAACAAGGTCTAAAAACATGTTTGTGACACTAAACAAGGTCTAAAATCATGTTTGTGGCACTAAACAAGGTCTAAAATGATGTTTGTGGAGCTAAACAAGGTCTAAAAACATGTTTGTGGCACTAAACAAGGTCTAAAATGATGTTTGTGGAGCTAAACAAGGTCTAAAAACATGTTTGTGACACTAAACAAGGTCTAAAAACATGTTTGTGACACTAAACAAGGTCTAAAAACATGTTTGTGGCACTAAACAAGGTCTAAAATGATGTTTGTGGAGCTAAACAAGGTCTAAAAACATGTTTGTGACACTAAACAAGGTCTAAAATGATGTTTGTGGCACTAAACAAGGTCTAAAATGATGTTTGTGGAGCTAAACAAGGTCTAAAAACATGTTTGTGACACTAAACAAGGTCTAAAATCATGTTTGTGGCACTAAACAAGGTCTAAAATCATGTTTGTGGCACTAAACAAGGTCTAAAATGATGTTTGTGGAGCTAAACAAGGTCTAAAAACATGTTTATAGCACTAAACAAGGTCTAAAATCATGTTTGTGGCACTAAACAAGGTCTAAAAACATGTTTGTGACACTAAACAAGGTCTAAAAACATGTTTGTGACACTAAACAAGGTCTAAAATGATGTTTGTGGAGCTAAACAAGGTCTAAAAACATGTTTGTGACACTAAACAAGGTCTAAAATGATGTTTGTGGCACTAAACAAGGTCTAAAATGATGTTTGTGGAGCTAAACAAGGTCTAAAAACATGTTTGTGACACTAAACAAGGTCTAAAATCATGTTTGTGGAGCTAAACAAGGTCTAAAAACATGTTTGTGGCACTAAACAAGCTCTAAAATGATGTTTGCGGCACTAAACAAGGTCTAAAAACATGTTTGTGACACTAAACAAGGTCTAAAAACATGTTTGTGACACTAAACAAGGTCTAAAATGATGTTTGTGGAGCTAAACAAGGTCTAAAAACATGTTTGTGACACTAAACAAGGTCTAAAATGATGTTTGTGGCACTAAACAAGGTCTAAAATGATGTTTGTGGAGCTAAACAAGGTCTAAAAACATGTTTGTGACACTAAACAAGGTCTAAAATCATGTTTGTGGCACTAAACAAGGTCTAAAATGATGTTTGTGGAGCTAAACAAGGTCTAAAAACATGTTTGTGGCACTAAACAAGGTCTAAAATGATGTTTGTGGAGCTAAACAAGGTCTAAAAACATGTTTATAGCACTAAACAAGGTCTAAAATCATGTTTGTGGCACTAAACAAGGTCTAAAAACATGTTTGTGACACTAAACAAGGTCTAAAAACATGTTTGTGACACTAAACAAGGTCTAAAATGATGTTTGTGGAGCTAAACAAGGTCTAAAAACATGTTTGTGACACTAAACAAGGTCTAAAATGATGTTTGTGGCACTAAACAAGGTCTAAAATGATGTTTGTGGAGCTAAACAAGGTCTAAAAACATGTTTGTGACACTAAACAAGGTCTAAAATCATGTTTGTGGCACTAAACAAGGTCTAAAATCATGTTTGTGGCACTAAACAAGGTCTAAAATGATGTTTGTGGAGCTAAACAAGGTCTAAAAACATGTTTATAGCACTAAACAAGGTCTAAAATCATGTTTGTGGCACTAAACAAGGTCTAAAAACATGTTTGTGACACTAAACAAGGTCTAAAAACATGTTTGTGACACTAAACAAGGTCTAAAATGATGTTTGTGGAGCTAAACAAGGTCTAAAAACATGTTTGTGACACTAAACAAGGTCTAAAATGATGTTTGTGGCACTAAACAAGGTCTAAAATGATGTTTGTGGAGCTAAACAAGGTCTAAAAACATGTTTGTGACACTAAACAAGGTCTAAAATCATGTTTGTGGAGCTAAACAAGGTCTAAAAACATGTTTGTGGCACTAAACAAGCTCTAAAATGATGTTTGCGGCACTAAACAAGGTCTAAAAACATGTTTGTGACACTAAACAAGGTCTAAAAACATGTTTGTGACACTAAACAAGGTCTAAAATGATGTTTGTGGAGCTAAACAAGGTCTAAAAACATGTTTGTGACACTAAACAAGGTCTAAAATGATGTTTGTGGCACTAAACAAGGTCTAAAATGATGTTTGTGGAGCTAAACAAGGTCTAAAAACATGTTTGTGACACTAAACAAGGTCTAAAATCATGTTTGTGGAGCTAAACAAGGTCTAAAAACATGTTTGTGACACTAAACAAGGTCTAAAATCATGTTTGTGGCACTAAACAAGGTCTAAAATCATGTTTGTGGCACTAAAGAAGGTCTAAAATGATGTTTGTGGAGCTAAACAAGGTCTAAAAACATGTTTATAGCACTAAACAAGGTCTAAAATCATGTTTGTGGCACTAAACAAGGTCTAAAAACATGTTTGTGACACTAAACAAGGTCTAAAATGATGTTTGTGGAGCTAAACAAGGTCTAAAAACATGTTTGTGACACTAAACAAGGTCTAAAATGATGTTTGTGGCACTAAACAAGGTCTAAAATGATGTTTGTGGAGCTAAACAAGGTCTAAAAACATGTTTGTGACACTAAACAAGGTCTAAAATGATGTTTGTGGAGCTAAACAAGGTCTAAAAACATGTTTGTGACACTAAACAAGGTCTAAAATGATGTTTGTGGCACTAAACAAGGTCTAAAATGATGTTTGTGGAGCTAAACAAGGTCTAAAAACATGTTTGTGACACTAAACAAGGTCTAAAATCATGTTTGTGGCACTAAACAAGGTCTAAAATCATGTTTGTGGCACTAAACAAGGTCTAAAATGATGTTTGTGGAGCTAAACAAGGTCTAAAAACATGTTTATAGCACTAAACAAGGTCTAAAATCATGTTTGTGGCACTAAACAAGGTCTAAAAACATGTTTGTGACACTAAACAAGGTCTAAAAACATGTTTGTGACACTAAACAAGGTCTAAAATGATGTTTGTGGAGCTAAACAAGGTCTAAAAACATGTTTGTGACACTAAACAAGGTCTAAAATGATGTTTGTGGCACTAAACAAGGTCTAAAATGATGTTTGTGGAGCTAAACAAGGTCTAAAAACATGTTTGTGACACTAAACAAGGTCTAAAATCATGTTTGTGGAGCTAAACAAGGTCTAAAAACATGTTTGTGGCACTAAACAAGCTCTAAAATGATGTTTGCGGCACTAAACAAGGTCTAAAAACATGTTTGTGACACTAAACAAGGTCTAAAAACATGTTTGTGACACTAAACAAGGTCTAAAATGATGTTTGTGGAGCTAAACAAGGTCTAAAAACATGTTTGTGACACTAAACAAGGTCTAAAATGATGTTTGTGGCACTAAACAAGGTCTAAAATGATGTTTGTGGAGCTAAACAAGGTCTAAAAACATGTTTGTGACACTAAACAAGGTCTAAAATCATGTTTGTGGAGCTAAACAAGGTCTAAAATCATGTTTGTGGCACTAAACAAGGTCTAAAATCATGTTTGTGGCACTAAACAAGGTCTAAAATGATGTTTGTGGAGCTAAACAAGGTCTAAAAACATGTTTATAGCACTAAACAAGGTCTAAAATCATGTTTGTGGCACTAAACAAGGTCTAAAAACATGTTTGTGACACTAAACAAGGTCTAAAATGATGTTTGTGGAGCTAAACAAGGTCTAAAAACATGTTTGTGACACTAAACAAGGTCTAAAATGATGTTTGTGGCACTAAACAAGGTCTAAAATGATGTTTGTGGAGCTAAACAAGGTCTAAAAACATGTTTGTGACACTAAACAAGGTCTAAAATCATGTTTGTGGAGCTAAACAAGGTCTAAAAACATGTTTGTGGCACTAAACAAGCTCTAAAATGATGTTTGCGGCACTAAACAAGGTCTAAAAACATGTTTGTGACACTAAACAAGGTCTAAAAACATGTTTGTGACACTAAACAAGGTCTAAAATGATGTTTGTGGAGCTAAACAAGGTCTAAAAACATGTTTGTGACACTAAACAAGGTCTAAAATGATGTTTGTGGCACTAAACAAGGTCTAAAATGATGTTTGTGGAGCTAAACAAGGTCTAAAAACATGTTTGTGACACTAAACAAGGTCTAAAATCATGTTTGTGGAGCTAAACAAGGTCTAAAATGATGTTTGTGGAGCTAAACAAGGTCTAAAAACATGTTTGTGACACTAAACAAGGTCTAAAATCATGTTTGTGGCACTAAACAAGGTCTAAAATCATGTTTGTGGCACTAAACAAGGTCTAAAATGATGTTTGTGGAGCTAAACAAGGTCTAAAAACATGTTTATAGCACTAAACAAGGTCTAAAATCATGTTTGTGGCACTAAACAAGGTCTAAAAACATGTTTGTGACACTAAACAAGGTCTAAAATGATGTTTGTGGAGCTAAACAAGGTCTAAAAACATGTTTGTGACACTAAACAAGGTCTAAAATGATGTTTGTGGCACTAAACAAGGTCTAAAATGATGTTTGTGGAGCTAAACAAGGTCTAAAAACATGTTTGTGACACTAAACAAGGTCTAAAATCATGTTTGTGGAGCTAAACAAGGTCTAAAAACATGTTTGTGGCACTAAACAAGCTCTAAAATGATGTTTGCGGCACTAAACAAGGTCTAAAAACATGTTTGTGACACTAAACAAGGTCTAAAAACATGTTTGTGACACTAAACAAGGTCTAAAATGATGTTTGTGGAGCTAAACAAGGTCTAAAAACATGTTTGTGACACTAAACAAGGTCTAAAATGATGTTTGTGGCACTAAACAAGGTCTAAAATGATGTTTGTGGAGCTAAACAAGGTCTAAAAACATGTTTGTGACACTAAACAAGGTCTAAAATCATGTTTGTGGAGCTAAACAAGGTCTAAAAACATGTTTGTGGCACTAAACAAGCTCTAAAATGATGTTTGCGGCACTAAACAAGGTCTAAAAACATGTTTGTGACACTAAACAAGGTCTAAAAACATGTTTGTGACACTAAACAAGGTCTAAAATTATGTTTGTGGAGCTAAACAAGGTCTAAAAACATGTTTGTGACACTAAACAAGGTCTAAAAACATGTTTGTGACACTAAACAAGGTCTAAAAACATGTTTATGGCACCAAACAAGGTCTAAAATGATGTTTGTGGAGCTAAACAAGGTCTAAAAACATGTTTGTGACACTAAACAAGGTCTAAAAACATGTTTGTGACACTAAACAAGGTCTAAAATGATGTTTGTGGAGCTAAACAAGGTCTAAAAACATGTTTGTGACACTAAACAAGGTCTAAAAACATGTTTGTGACACTAAACAAGGTCTAAAATGATGTTTGTGGAGCTAAACAAGGTCTAAAAACATGTTTGTGACACTAAACAAGGTCTAAAATGATGTTTGTGGCACTAAACAAGGTCTAAAATGATGTTTGTGGAGCTAAACAAGGTCTAAAATCATGTTTGTGACACTAAACAAGGTCTAAAAACATGTTTATGGCACTAAACAAGGTCTAAAAACATGTTTGTGACACTAAACAAGGTCTAAAAACATGTTTATGGCACTAAACAAGGTCTAAAAACATGTTTATGGCACTAAACAAGGTCTAAAAACATGTTTGTGACACTAAACAAGGTCTAAAAACATGTTTATGGCACTAAACAAGGTCTAAAAACATGTTTATGGCACTAAACAAGGTCTAAAAACATGTTTGTGACACTAAACAAGGTCTAAAAACATGTTTGTGACACTAAACAAGGTCTAAAATGATGTTTGTGGAGCTAAACAAGGTCTAAAAACATGTTTGTGACACTAAACAAGGTCTAAAATGATGTTTGTGGCACTAAACAAGGTCTAAAATGATGTTTGTGGAGCTAAACAAGGTCTAAAAACATGTTTGTGACACTAAACAAGGTCTAAAATCATGTTTGTGGCACTAAACAAGGTCTAAAATGATGTTTGTGGAGCTAAACAAGGTCTAAAAACATGTTTGTGGCACTAAACAAGGTCTAAAATGATGTTTGTGGAGCTAAACAAGGTCTAAAAACATGTTTATAGCACTAAACAAGGTCTAAAATCATGTTTGTGGCACTAAACAAGGTCTAAAAACATGTTTGTGACACTAAACAAGGTCTAAAAACATGTTTGTGACACTAAACAAGGTCTAAAATGATGTTTGTGGAGCTAAACAAGGTCTAAAAACATGTTTGTGACACTAAACAAGGTCTAAAATGATGTTTGTGGCACTAAACAAGGTCTAAAATGATGTTTGTGGAGCTAAACAAGGTCTAAAAACATGTTTGTGACACTAAACAAGGTCTAAAATCATGTTTGTGGCACTAAACAAGGTCTAAAATCATGTTTGTGGCACTAAACAAGGTCTAAAATGATGTTTGTGGAGCTAAACAAGGTCTAAAAACATGTTTATAGCACTAAACAAGGTCTAAAATCATGTTTGTGGCACTAAACAAGGTCTAAAAACATGTTTGTGACACTAAACAAGGTCTAAAAACATGTTTGTGACACTAAACAAGGTCTAAAATGATGTTTGTGGAGCTAAACAAGGTCTAAAAACATGTTTGTGACACTAAACAAGGTCTAAAATGATGTTTGTGGCACTAAACAAGGTCTAAAATGATGTTTGTGGAGCTAAACAAGGTCTAAAAACATGTTTGTGACACTAAACAAGGTCTAAAATCATGTTTGTGGAGCTAAACAAGGTCTAAAAACATGTTTGTGGCACTAAACAAGCTCTAAAATGATGTTTGCGGCACTAAACAAGGTCTAAAAACATGTTTGTGACACTAAACAAGGTCTAAAAACATGTTTGTGACACTAAACAAGGTCTAAAATGATGTTTGTGGAGCTAAACAAGGTCTAAAAACATGTTTGTGACACTAAACAAGGTCTAAAATGATGTTTGTGGCACTAAACAAGGTCTAAAATGATGTTTGTGGAGCTAAACAAGGTCTAAAAACATGTTTGTGACACTAAACAAGGTCTAAAATCATGTTTGTGGAGCTAAACAAGGTCTAAAAACATGTTTGTGGCACTAAACAAGCTCTAAAATGATGTTTGCGGCACTAAACAAGGTCTAAAAACATGTTTGTGACACTAAACAAGGTCTAAAAACATGTTTGTGACACTAAACAAGGTCTAAAATTATGTTTGTGGAGCTAAACAAGGTCTAAAAACATGTTTGTGACACTAAACAAGGTCTAAAAACATGTTTGTGACACTAAACAAGGTCTAAAAACATGTTTATGGCACCAAACAAGGTCTAAAATGATGTTTGTGGAGCTAAACAAGGTCTAAAAACATGTTTGTGACACTAAACAAGGTCTAAAAACATGTTTGTGACACTAAACAAGGTCTAAAATGATGTTTGTGGAGCTAAACAAGGTCTAAAAACATGTTTGTGACACTAAACAAGGTCTAAAAACATGTTTGTGACACTAAACAAGGTCTAAAATGATGTTTTTGGAGCTAAACAAGGTCTAAAAACATGTTTGTGACACTAAACAAGGTCTAAAATGATGTTTGTGGCACTAAACAAGGTCTAAAATGATGTTTGTGGAGCTAAACAAGGTCTAAAATCATGTTTGTGACACTAAACAAGGTCTAAAAACATGTTTATGGCACTAAACAAGGTCTAAAAACATGTTTGTGACACTAAACAAGGTCTAAAAACATGTTTATGGCACTAAACAAGGTCTAAAAACATGTTTATGGCACTAAACAAGGTCTAAAAACATGTTTGTGACACTAAACAAGGTCTAAAAACATGTTTATGGCACTAAACAAGGTCTAAAAACATGTTTATGGCACTAAACAAGGTCTAAAAACATGTTTGTGACACTAAACAAGGTCTAAAAACATGTTTGTGACACTAAACAAGGTCTAAAATGATGTTTGTGGAGCTAAACAAGGTCTAAAAACATGTTTGTGACACTAAACAAGGTCTAAAATGATGTTTGTGGCACTAAACAAGGTCTAAAATGATGTTTGTGGAGCTAAACAAGGTCTAAAAACATGTTTGTGACACTAAACAAGGTCTAAAATCATGTTTGTGGCACTAAACAAGGTCTAAAATGATGTTTGTGGAGCTAAACAAGGTCTAAAAACATGTTTGTGGCACTAAACAAGGTCTAAAATGATGTTTGTGGCACTAAACAAGGTCTAAAATGATGTTTGTGGAGCTAAACAAGGTCTAAAAACATGTTTGTGACACTAAACAAGGTCTAAAATCATGTTTGTGGAGCTAAACAAGGTCTAAAAACATGTTTGTGGCACTAAACAAGCTCTAAAATGATGTTTGCGGCACTAAACAAGGTCTAAAAACATGTTTGTGACACTAAACAAGGTCTAAAAACATGTTTGTGACACTAAACAAGGTCTAAAATTATGTTTGTGGAGCTAAACAAGGTCTAAAAACATGTTTGTGACACTAAACAAGGTCTAAAAACATGTTTGTGACACTAAACAAGGTCTAAAAACATGTTTATGGCACCAAACAAGGTCTAAAATGATGTTTGTGGAGCTAAACAAGGTCTAAAAACATGTTTGTGACACTAAACAAGGTCTAAAAACATGTTTGTGACACTAAACAAGGTCTAAAATGATGTTTGTGGAGCTAAACAAGGTCTAAAAACATGTTTGTGACACTAAACAAGGTCTAAAAACATGTTTGTGACACTAAACAAGGTCTAAAATGATGTTTGTGGAGCTAAACAAGGTCTAAAAACATGTTTGTGACACTAAACAAGGTCTAAAATGATGTTTGTGGCACTAAACAAGGTCTAAAATGATGTTTGTGGAGCTAAACAAGGTCTAAAATCATGTTTGTGACACTAAACAAGGTCTAAAAACATGTTTATGGCACTAAACAAGGTCTAAAAACATGTTTGTGACACTAAACAAGGTCTAAAAACATGTTTATGGCACTAAACAAGGTCTAAAAACATGTTTATGGCACTAAACAAGGTCTAAAAACATGTTTGTGACACTAAACAAGGTCTAAAAACATGTTTATGGCACTAAACAAGGTCTAAAAACATGTTTATGGCACTAAACAAGGTCTAAAAACATGTTTGTGACACTAAACAAGGTCTAAAAACATGTTTGTGACACTAAACAAGGTCTAAAATGATGTTTGTGGAGCTAAACAAGGTCTAAAAACATGTTTGTGACACTAAACAAGGTCTAAAATCATGTTTGTGGCACTAAACAAGGTCTAAAATGATGTTTGTGGAGCTAAACAAGGTCTAAAAACATGTTTGTGGCACTAAACAAGGTCTAAAATGATGTTTGTGGAGCTAAACAAGGTCTAAAAACATGTTTATAGCACTAAACAAGGTCTAAAATCATGTTTGTGGCACTAAACAAGGTCTAAAAACATGTTTGTGACACTAAACAAGGTCTAAAAACATGTTTGTGACACTAAACAAGGTCTAAAATGATGTTTGTGGAGCTAAACAAGGTCTAAAAACATGTTTGTGACACTAAACAAGGTCTAAAATGATGTTTGTGGCACTAAACAAGGTCTAAAATGATGTTTGTGGAGCTAAACAAGGTCTAAAAACATGTTTGTGACACTAAACAAGGTCTAAAATCATGTTTGTGGCACTAAACAAGGTCTAAAATCATGTTTGTGGCACTAAACAAGGTCTAAAATGATGTTTGTGGAGCTAAACAAGGTCTAAAAACATGTTTATAGCACTAAACAAGGTCTAAAATCATGTTTGTGGCACTAAACAAGGTCTAAAAACATGTTTGTGACACTAAACAAGGTCTAAAAACATGTTTGTGACACTAAACAAGGTCTAAAATGATGTTTGTGGCACTAAACAAGGTCTAAAATGATGTTTGTGGAGCTAAACAAGGTCTAAAAACATGTTTGTGACACTAAACAAGGTCTAAAATCATGTTTGTGGAGCTAAACAAGGTCTAAAAACATGTTTGTGGCACTAAACAAGCTCTAAAATGATGTTTGCGGCACTAAACAAGGTCTAAAAACATGTTTGTGACACTAAACAAGGTCTAAAAACATGTTTGTGACACTAAACAAGGTCTAAAATGATGTTTGTGGAGCTAAACAAGGTCTAAAAACATGTTTGTGACACTAAACAAGGTCTAAAATGATGTTTGTGGCACTAAACAAGGTCTAAAATGATGTTTGTGGAGCTAAACAAGGTCTAAAAACATGTTTGTGACACTAAACAAGGTCTAAAATCATGTTTGTGGAGCTAAACAAGGTCTAAAAACATGTTTGTGGCACTAAACAAGCTCTAAAATGATGTTTGCGGCACTAAACAAGGTCTAAAAACATGTTTGTGACACTAAACAAGGTCTAAAAACATGTTTGTGACACTAAACAAGGTCTAAAATTATGTTTGTGGAGCTAAACAAGGTCTAAAATGATGTTTGCGGCACTAAACAAGGTCTAAAAACATGTTTGTGACACTAAACAAGGTCTAAAAACATGTTTGTGACACTAAACAAGGTCTAAAATGATGTTTGTGGAGCTAAACAAGGTCTAAAAACATGTTTGTGACACTAAACAAGGTCTAAAATGATGTTTGTGGCACTAAACAAGGTCTAAAATGATGTTTGTGGAGCTAAACAAGGTCTAAAAACATGTTTGTGACACTAAACAAGGTCTAAAATCATGTTTGTGGAGCTAAACAAGGTCTAAAAACATGTTTGTGGCACTAAACAAGCTCTAAAATGATGTTTGCGGCACTAAACAAGGTCTAAAAACATGTTTGTGACACTAAACAAGGTCTAAAAACATGTTTGTGACACTAAACAAGGTCTAAAATTATGTTTGTGGAGCTAAACAAGGTCTAAAAACATGTTTGTGACACTAAACAAGGTCTAAAAACATGTTTGTGACACTAAACAAGCTCTAAAAACATGTTTATGGCACCAAACAAGGTCTAAAATGATGTTTGTGGAGCTAAACAAGGTCTAAAAACATGTTTGTGACACTAAACAAGGTCTAAAAACATGTTTGTGACACTAAACAAGGTCTAAAATGATGTTTGTGGAGCTAAACAAGGTCTAAAAACATGTTTGTGACACTAAACAAGGTCTAAAAACATGTTTGTGACACTAAACAAGGTCTAAAATGATGTTTGTGGAGCTAAACAAGGTCTAAAAACATGTTTGTGACACTAAACAAGGTCTAAAATGATGTTTGTGGCACTAAACAAGGTCTAAAATGATGTTTGTGGAGCTAAACAAGGTCTAAAATCATGTTTGTGACACTAAACAAGGTCTAAAAACATGTTTATGGCACTAAACAAGGTCTAAAAACATGTTTGTGACACTAAACAAGGTCTAAAAACATGTTTATGGCACTAAACAAGGTCTAAAAACATGTTTATGGCACTAAACAAGGTCTAAAAACATGTTTGTGACACTAAACAAGGTCTAAAAACATGTTTATGGCACTAAACAAGGTCTAAAAACATGTTTATGGCACTAAACAAGGTCTAAAAACATGTTTGTGACACTAAACAAGGTCTAAAAACATGTTTGTGACACTAAACAAGGTCTAAAATGATGTTTGTGGAGCTAAACAAGGTCTAAAAACATGTTTGTGACACTAAACAAGGTCTAAAATGATGTTTGTGGCACTAAACAAGGTCTAAAATGATGTTTGTGGAGCTAAACAAGGTCTAAAAACATGTTTGTGACACTAAACAAGGTCTAAAATCATGTTTGTGGCACTAAACAAGGTCTAAAATGATGTTTGTGGAGCTAAACAAGGTCTAAAAACATGTTTGTGGCACTAAACAAGGTCTAAAATGATGTTTGTGGAGCTAAACAAGGTCTAAAAACATGTTTGTGACACTAAACAAGGTCTAAAATCATGTTTGTGGCACTAAACAAGGTCTAAAATCATGTTTGTGGCACTAAACAAGGTCTAAAATGATGTTTGTGGAGCTAAACAAGGTCTAAAAACATGTTTGTGACACTAAACAAGGTCTAAAATGATGTTTGTGGCACTAAACAAGGTCTAAAATGATGTTTGTGGAGCTAAACAAGGTCTAAAAACATGTTTGTGACACTAAACAAGGTCTAAAATCATGTTTGTGGAGCTAAACAAGGTCTAAAAACATGTTTGTGGCACTAAACAAGCTCTAAAATGATGTTTGCGGCACTAAACAAGGTCTAAAAACATGTTTGTGACACTAAACAAGGTCTAAAAACATGTTTGTGACACTAAACAAGGTCTAAAATGATGTTTGTGGAGCTAAACAAGGTCTAAAAACATGTTTGTGACACTAAACAAGGTCTAAAATGATGTTTGTGGCACTAAACAAGGTCTAAAATGATGTTTGTGGAGCTAAACAAGGTCTAAAAACATGTTTGTGACACTAAACAAGGTCTAAAATCATGTTTGTGGAGCTAAACAAGGTCTAAAAACATGTTTATGGCACTAAACAAGGTCTAAAAACATGTTTGTGACACTAAACAAGGTCTAAAAACATGTTTATGGCACTAAACAAGGTCTAAAAACATGTTTATGGCACTAAACAAGGTCTAAAAACATGTTTGTGACACTAAACAAGGTCTAAAAACATGTTTATGGCACTAAACAAGGTCTAAAAACATGTTTATGGCACTAAACAAGGTCTAAAAATGATGTTTGTGGAGCTAAACAAGGTCTAAAAACATGTTTGTGACACTAAACAAGGTCTAAAATCATGTTTGTGGCACTAAACAAGGTCTAAAATCATGTTTGTGGCACTAAACAAGGTCTAAAATCATGTTTGTGGAGCTAAACAAGGTCTAAAAACATGTTTGTGACACTAAACAAGGTCTAAAAACATGTTTGTGACACTAAACAAGGTCTAAAAACATGTTTATGGCACTAAACAAGGTCTAAAAACATGTTTGTGACACTAAACAAGGTCTAAAAACATGTTTGTGACACTAAACAAGGTCTTAAATGATGTTTGTGGAGCTAAACAAGGTCTAAAAACATGTTTGTGACACTAAACAAGGTCTAAAATGATGTTTGTGGCACTAAACAAGGTCTAAAATGATGTTTGTGGAGCTAAACAAGGTCTAAAAACATGTTTGTGACACTAAACAAGGTCTAAAATCATGTTTGTGGAGCTAAACAAGGTCTAAAAACATGTTTGTGGCACTAAACAAGCTCTAAAATGATGTTTGCGGCACTAAACAAGGTCTAAAAACATGTTTGTGACACTAAACAAGGTCTAAAAACATGTTTGTGACACTAAACAAGGTCTAAAATGATGTTTGTGGAGCTAAACAAGGTCTAAAAACATATTTGTGACACTAAACAAGGTCTAAAAACATGTTTGTGACACTAAACAAGGTCTAAAATGATGTTTGTGGAGCTAAACAAGGTCTAAAAACATGTTTGTGACACTAAACAAGGTCTAAAAACATGTTTGTGACACTAAACAAGGTCTAAAAACATGTTTATGGCACTAAACAAGGTCTAAAAACATGTTTGTGACACTAAACAAGGTCTAAAAACATGTTTGTGACACTAAACAAGGTCTTAAATGATGTTTGTGGAGCTAAACAAGGTCTAAAAACATGTTTGTGACACTAAACAAGGTCTAAAATGATGTTTGTGGCACTAAACAAGGTCTAAAATGATGTTTGTGGAGCTAAACAAGGTCTAAAAACATGTTTGTGACACTAAACAAGGTCTAAAATCATGTTTGTGGAGCTAAACAAGGTCTAAAAACATGTTTGTGGCACTAAACAAGCTCTAAAATGATGTTTGCGGCACTAAACAAGGTCTAAAAACATGTTTGTGACACTAAACAAGGTCTAAAAACATGTTTGTGACACTAAACAAGGTCTAAAATGATGTTTGTGGAGCTAAACAAGGTCTAAAAACATATTTGTGACACTAAACAAGGTCTAAAAACATGTTTGTGACACTAAACAAGGTCTAAAATGATGTTTGTGGAGCTAAACAAGGTCTAAAAACATGTTTGTGACACTAAACAAGGTCTAAAATGATGTTTGTGGAGCTAAACAAGGTCTAAAATGATGTTTGTGGAGCTAAACAAGGTCTAAAAACATATTTGTGACACTAAACAAGGTCTAAAAACATGTTTGTGACACTAAACAAGGTCTAAAATGATGTTTGTGGAGCTAAACAAGGTCTAAAATGATGTTTGTGGAGCTAAACAAGGTCTAAAAACATATTTGTGACACTAAACAAGGTCTAAAATGATGTTTGTGGAGCTAAACAAGGTCTAAAAACATATTTGTGACACTAAACAAGGTCTAAAAACATGTTTGTGACACTAAACAAGGTCTAAAATGATGTTTGTGGAGCTAAACAAGGTCTAAAAACATGTTTGTGACACTAAACAAGGTCTAAAATGATGTTTGTGGAGCTAAACAAGGTCTAAAATCATGTTTGTGACACTAAACAAGGTCTAAAAACATGTTTATGGCACTAAACAAGGTCTAAAAACATGTTTGTGACACTAAACAAGGTCTAAAAACATGTTTATGGCACTAAACAAGGTCTAAAAACATGTTTATGGCACTAAACAAGGTCTAAAAACATGTTTGTGACACTAAACAAGGTCTAAAAACATGTTTATGGCACTAAACAAGGTCTAAAAACATGTTTATGGCACTAAACAAGGTCTAAAAACATGTTTGTGACACTAAACAAGGTCTAAAAACATGTTTGTGACACTAAACAAGGTCTAAAATGATGTTTGTGGAGCTAAACAAGGTCTAAAAACATGTTTGTGACACTAAACAAGGTCTAAAATGATGTTTGTGGCACTAAACAAGGTCTAAAATGATGTTTGTGGAGCTAAACAAGGTCTAAAAACATGTTTGTGACACTAAACAAGGTCTAAAATCATGTTTGTGGCACTAAACAAGGTCTAAAATGATGTTTGTGGAGCTAAACAAGGTCTAAAAACATGTTTGTGGCACTAAACAAGGTCTAAAATGATGTTTGTGGAGCTAAACAAGGTCTAAAAACATGTTTGTGACACTAAACAAGGTCTAAAATCATGTTTGTGGCACTAAACAAGGTCTAAAATCATGTTTGTGGCACTAAACAAGGTCTAAAATGATGTTTGTGGAGCTAAACAAGGTCTAAAAACATGTTTGTGACACTAAACAAGGTCTAAAATGATGTTTGTGGCACTAAACAAGGTCTAAAATGATGTTTGTGGAGCTAAACAAGGTCTAAAAACATGTTTGTGACACTAAACAAGGTCTAAAATCATGTTTGTGGAGCTAAACAAGGTCTAAAAACATGTTTGTGGCACTAAACAAGCTCTAAAATGATGTTTGCGGCACTAAACAAGGTCTAAAAACATGTTTGTGACACTAAACAAGGTCTAAAAACATGTTTGTGACACTAAACAAGGTCTAAAATGATGTTTGTGGAGCTAAACAAGGTCTAAAAACATGTTTGTGACACTAAACAAGGTCTAAAATGATGTTTGTGGCACTAAACAAGGTCTAAAATGATGTTTGTGGAGCTAAACAAGGTCTAAAAACATGTTTGTGACACTAAACAAGGTCTAAAATCATGTTTGTGGAGCTAAACAAGGTCTAAAAACATGTTTATGGCACTAAACAAGGTCTAAAAACATGTTTGTGACACTAAACAAGGTCTAAAAACATGTTTATGGCACTAAACAAGGTCTAAAAACATGTTTATGGCACTAAACAAGGTCTAAAAACATGTTTGTGACACTAAACAAGGTCTAAAAACATGTTTATGGCACTAAACAAGGTCTAAAAACATGTTTATGGCACTAAACAAGGTCTAAAAATGATGTTTGTGGAGCTAAACAAGGTCTAAAAACATGTTTGTGACACTAAACAAGGTCTAAAATCATGTTTGTGGCACTAAACAAGGTCTAAAATCATGTTTGTGGCACTAAACAAGGTCTAAAATCATGTTTGTGGAGCTAAACAAGGTCTAAAAACATGTTTGTGACACTAAACAAGGTCTAAAAACATGTTTGTGACACTAAACAAGGTCTAAAAACATGTTTATGGCACTAAACAAGGTCTAAAAACATGTTTGTGACACTAAACAAGGTCTAAAAACATGTTTGTGACACTAAACAAGGTCTTAAATGATGTTTGTGGAGCTAAACAAGGTCTAAAAACATGTTTGTGACACTAAACAAGGTCTAAAATGATGTTTGTGGCACTAAACAAGGTCTAAAATGATGTTTGTGGAGCTAAACAAGGTCTAAAAACATGTTTGTGACACTAAACAAGGTCTAAAATCATGTTTGTGGAGCTAAACAAGGTCTAAAAACATGTTTGTGGCACTAAACAAGCTCTAAAATGATGTTTGCGGCACTAAACAAGGTCTAAAAACATGTTTGTGACACTAAACAAGGTCTAAAAACATGTTTGTGACACTAAACAAGGTCTAAAATGATGTTTGTGGAGCTAAACAAGGTCTAAAAACATATTTGTGACACTAAACAAGGTCTAAAAACATGTTTGTGACACTAAACAAGGTCTAAAATGATGTTTGTGGAGCTAAACAAGGTCTAAAAACATGTTTGTGACACTAAACAAGGTCTAAAATGATGTTTGTGGCACTAAACAAGGTCTAAAATGATGTTTGTGGAGCTAAACAAGGTCTAAAATCATGTTTGTGACACTAAACAAGGTCTAAAAACATGTTTATGGCACTAAACAAGGTCTAAAAACATGTTTGTGACACTAAACAAGGTCTAAAAACATGTTTGTGACACTAAACAAGGTCTAAAAACATGTTTATGGCACTAAACAAGGTCTAAAAACATGTTTGTGACACTAAACAAGGTCTAAAAACATGTTTATGGCACTAAACAAGGTCTAAAAACATGTTTATGGCACTAAACAAGGTCTAAAAACATGTTTGTGACACTAAACAAGGTCTAAAAACATGTTTGTGACACTAAACAAGGTCTAAAATGATGTTTGTGGAGCTAAACAAGGTCTAAAAACATGTTTGTGACACTAAACAAGGTCTAAAATGATGTTTGTGGCACTAAACAAGGTCTAAAATGATGTTTGTGGAGCTAAACAAGGTCTAAAAACATGTTTGTGACACTAAACAAGGTCTAAAATCATGTTTGTGGCACTAAACAAGGTCTAAAATGATGTTTGTGGAGCTAAACAAGGTCTAAAAACATGTTTGTGGCACTAAACAAGGTCTAAAATGATGTTTGTGGAGCTAAACAAGGTCTAAAAACATGTTTATAGCACTAAACAAGGTCTAAAATCATGTTTGTGGCACTAAACAAGGTCTAAAAACATGTTTGTGACACTAAACAAGGTCTAAAAACATGTTTGTGACACTAAACAAGGTCTAAAATGATGTTTGTGGAGCTAAACAAGGTCTAAAAACATGTTTGTGACACTAAACAAGGTCTAAAATGATGTTTGTGGCACTAAACAAGGTCTAAAATGATGTTTGTGGAGCTAAACAAGGTCTAAAAACATGTTTGTGACACTAAACAAGGTCTAAAATCATGTTTGTGGAGCTAAACAAGGTCTAAAAACATGTTTGTGGCACTAAACAAGCTCTAAAATGATGTTTGCGGCACTAAACAAGGTCTAAAAACATGTTTGTGACACTAAACAAGGTCTAAAAACATGTTTGTGACACTAAACAAGGTCTAAAATGATGTTTGTGGAGCTAAACAAGGTCTAAAAACATGTTTGTGACACTAAACAAGGTCTAAAATGATGTTTGTGGCACTAAACAAGGTCTAAAATGATGTTTGTGGAGCTAAACAAGGTCTAAAAACATGTTTGTGACACTAAACAAGGTCTAAAATCATGTTTGTGGAGCTAAACAAGGTCTAAAAACATGTTTGTGGCACTAAGCAAGCTCTAAAATGATGTTTGCGGCACTAAACAAGGTCTAAAAACATGTTTGTGACACTAAACAAGGTCTAAAAACATGTTTGTGACACTAAACAAGGTCTAAAATTATGTTTGTGGAGCTAAACAAGGTCTAAAAACATGTTTGTGACACTAAACAAGGTCTAAAAACATGTTTGTGACACTAAACAAGGTCTAAAAACATGTTTATGGCACCAAACAAGGTCTAAAATGATGTTTGTGGAGCTAAACAAGGTCTAAAAACATGTTTGTGACACTAAACAAGGTCTAAAAACATGTTTGTGACACTAAACAAGGTCTAAAATGATGTTTGTGGAGCTAAACAAGGTCTAAAAACATGTTTGTGACACTAAACAAGGTCTAAAAACATGTTTGTGACACTAAACAAGGTCTAAAATGATGTTTGTGGAGCTAAACAAGGTCTAAAAACATGTTTGTGACACTAAACAAGGTCTAAAATGATGTTTGTGGCACTAAACAAGGTCTAAAATGATGTTTGTGGAGCTAAACAAGGTCTAAAATCATGTTTGTGACACTAAACAAGGTCTAAAAACATGTTTATGGCACTAAACAAGGTCTAAAAACATGTTTGTGACACTAAACAAGGTCTAAAAACATGTTTATGGCACTAAACAAGGTCTAAAAACATGTTTATGGCACTAAACAAGGTCTAAAAACATGTTTGTGACACTAAACAAGGTCTAAAAACATGTTTATGGCACTAAACAAGGTCTAAAAACATGTTTATGGCACTAAACAAGGTCTAAAAACATGTTTGTGACACTAAACAAGGTCTAAAAACATGTTTGTGACACTAAACAAGGTCTAAAATGATGTTTGTGGAGCTAAACAAGGTCTAAAAACATGTTTGTGACACTAAACAAGGTCTAAAATGATGTTTGTGGCACTAAACAAGGTCTAAAATGATGTTTGTGGAGCTAAACAAGGTCTAAAAACATGTTTGTGACACTAAACAAGGTCTAAAATCATGTTTGTGGCACTAAACAAGGTCTAAAATGATGTTTGTGGAGCTAAACAAGGTCTAAAAACATGTTTGTGGCACTAAACAAGGTCTAAAATGATGTTTGTGGAGCTAAACAAGGTCTAAAAACATGTTTGTGACACTAAACAAGGTCTAAAATCATGTTTGTGGCACTAAACAAGGTCTAAAATCATGTTTGTGGCACTAAACAAGGTCTAAAATGATGTTTGTGGAGCTAAACAAGGTCTAAAAACATGTTTATAGCACTAAACAAGGTCTAAAATCATGTTTGTGGCACTAAACAAGGTCTAAAAACATGTTTGTGACACTAAACAAGGTCTAAAAACATGTTTGTGACACTAAACAAGGTCTAAAATGATGTTTGTGGAGCTAAACAAGGTCTAAAAACATGTTTGTGACACTAAACAAGGTCTAAAATGATGTTTGTGGCACTAAACAAGGTCTAAAATGATGTTTGTGGAGCTAAACAAGGTCTAAAAACATGTTTGTGACACTAAACAAGGTCTAAAATCATGTTTGTGGAGCTAAACAAGGTCTAAAAACATGTTTGTGGCACTAAACAAGCTCTAAAATGATGTTTGCGACACTAAACAAGGTCTAAAAACATGTTTGTGACACTAAACAAGGTCTAAAATGATGTTTGTGGAGCTAAACAAGGTCTAAAAACATGTTTGTGACACTAAACAAGGTCTAAAATGATGTTTGTGGCACTAAACAAGGTCTAAAATGATGTTTGTGGAGCTAAACAAGGTCTAAAAACATGTTTGTGACACTAAACAAGGTCTAAAATCATGTTTGTGGAGCTAAACAAGGTCTAAAAACATGTTTATGGCACTAAACAAGGTCTAAAAACATGTTTGTGACACTAAACAAGGTCTAAAAACATGTTTATGGCACTAAACAAGGTCTAAAAACATGTTTATGGCACTAAACAAGGTCTAAAAACATGTTTGTGACACTAAACAAGGTCTAAAAACATGTTTATGGCACTAAACAAGGTCTAAAAACATGTTTATGGCACTAAACAAGGTCTAAAAATGATGTTTGTGGAGCTAAACAAGGTCTAAAAACATGTTTGTGACACTAAACAAGGTCTAAAATCATGTTTGTGGCACTAAACAAGGTCTAAAATCATGTTTGTGGCACTAAACAAGGTCTAAAATCATGTTTGTGGAGCTAAACAAGGTCTAAAAACATGTTTGTGACACTAAACAAGGTCTAAAAACATGTTTGTGACACTAAACAAGGTCTAAAAACATGTTTATGGCACTAAACAAGGTCTAAAAACATGTTTGTGACACTAAACAAGGTCTAAAAACATGTTTGTGACACTAAACAAGGTCTTAAATGATGTTTGTGGAGCTAAACAAGGTCTAAAAACATGTTTGTGACACTAAACAAGGTCTAAAATGATGTTTGTGGCACTAAACAAGGTCTAAAATGATGTTTGTGGAGCTAAACAAGGTCTAAAAACATGTTTGTGACACTAAACAAGGTCTAAAATCATGTTTGTGGAGCTAAACAAGGTCTAAAAACATGTTTGTGGCACTAAACAAGCTCTAAAATGATGTTTGCGGCACTAAACAAGGTCTAAAAACATGTTTGTGACACTAAACAAGGTCTAAAAACATGTTTGTGACACTAAACAAGGTCTAAAATGATGTTTGTGGAGCTAAACAAGGTCTAAAAACATATTTGTGACACTAAACAAGGTCTAAAAACATGTTTGTGACACTAAACAAGGTCTAAAAACATGTTTATGGCACCAAACAAGGTCTAAAATGATGTTTGTGGAGCTAAACAAGGTCTAAAAACATGTTTGTGACACTAAACAAGGTCTAAAATGATGTTTGTGGAGCTAAACAAGGTCTAAAATCATGTTTGTGACACTAAACAAGGTCTAAAAACATGTTTGTGACACTAAACAAGGTCTAAAATGATGTTTGTGGAGCTAAACAAGGTCTAAAAACATGTTTGTGACACTAAACAAGGTCTAAAAACATGTTTGTGACACTAAACAAGGTCTAAAATGATGTTTGTGGAGCTAAACAAGGTCTAAAAACATGTTTGTGACACTAAACAAGGTCTAAAATGATGTTTGTGGCACTAAACAAGGTCTAAAATGATGTTTGTGGAGCTAAACAAGGTCTAAAATCATGTTTGTGACACTAAACAAGGTCTAAAAACATGTTTATGGCACTAAACAAGGTCTAAAAACATGTTTGTGACACTAAACAAGGTCTAAAAACATGTTTATGGCACTAAACAAGGTCTAAAAACATGTTTATGGCACTAAACAAGGTCTAAAAACATGTTTGTGACACTAAACAAGGTCTAAAAACATGTTTATGGCACTAAACAAGGTCTAAAAACATGTTTATGGCACTAAACAAGGTCTAAAAATGATGTTTGTGGAGCTAAACAAGGTCTAAAAACATGTTTGTGACACTAAACAAGGTCTAAAATGATGTTTGTGGCACTAAACAAGGTCTAAAATGATGTTTGTGGAGCTAAACAAGGTCTAAAAACATGTTTGTGACACTAAACAAGGTCTAAAATCATGTTTGTGGAGCTAAACAAGGTCTAAAAACATGTTTGTGGCACTAAACAAGCTCTAAAATGATGTTTGCGGCACTAAACAAGGTCTAAAAACATGTTTGTGACACTAAACAAGGTCTAAAAACATGTTTGTGACACTAAACAAGGTCTAAAATGATGTTTGTGGAGCTAAACAAGGTCTAAAAACATGTTTGTGACACTAAACAAGGTCTAAAATGATGTTTGTGGCACTAAACAAGGTCTAAAATGATGTTTGTGGAGCTAAACAAGGTCTAAAAACATGTTTGTGACACTAAACAAGGTCTAAAAACATGTTTATGGCACTAAACAAGGTCTAAAAACATGTTTATGGCACTAAACAAGGTCTAAAAATGATGTTTGTGGAGCTAAACAAGGTCTAAAAACATGTTTGTGACACTAAACAAGGTCTAAAATGATGTTTGTGGCACTAAACAAGGTCTAAAATGATGTTTGTGGAGCTAAACAAGGTCTAAAAACATGTTTGTGACACTAAACAAGGTCTAAAATCATGTTTGTGACACTAAACAAGGTCTAAAATGATGTTTGTGGCACTAAACAAGGTCTAAAATGATGTTTGTGGAGCTAAACAAGGTCTAAAAACATGTTTGTGACACTAAACAAGGTCTAAAAACATGTTTATGGCACTAAACAAGGTCTAAAAACATGTTTATGGCACTAAACAAGGTCTAAAAATGATGTTTGTGGAGCTAAACAAGGTCTAAAAACATGTTTGTGACACTAAACAAGGTCTAAAATCATGTTTGTGGAGCTAAACAAGGTCTAAAAACATGTTTGTGGCACTAAACAAGCTCTAAAATGATGTTTGCGGCACTAAACAAGGTCTAAAAACATGTTTGTGACACTAAACAAGGTCTAAAAACATGTTTGTGACACTAAACAAGGTCTAAAATGATGTTTGTGGAGCTAAACAAGGTCTAAAAACATGTTTGTGACACTAAACAAGGTCTAAAATGATGTTTGTGGCACTAAACAAGGTCTAAAATGATGTTTGTGGAGCTAAACAAGGTCTAAAAACATGTTTGTGACACTAAACAAGGTCTAAAATCATGTTTGTGGAGCTAAACAAGGTCTAAAAACATGTTTGTGGCACTAAACAAGCTCTAAAATGATGTTTGCGGCACTAAACAAGGTCTAAAAACATGTTTGTGACACTAAACAAGGTCTAAAAACATGTTTGTGACACTAAACAAGGTCTAAAATTATGTTTGTGGAGCTAAACAAGGTCTAAAAACATGTTTGTGACACTAAACAAGGTCTAAAAACATGTTTGTGACACTAAACAAGGTCTAAAAACATGTTTATGGCACCAAACAAGGTCTAAAATGATGTTTGTGGAGCTAAACAAGGTCTAAAAACATGTTTGTGACACTAAACAAGGTCTAAAAACATGTTTGTGACACTAAACAAGGTCTAAAATGATGTTTGTGGAGCTAAACAAGGTCTAAAAACATGTTTGTGACACTAAACAAGGTCTAAAAACATGTTTGTGACACTAAACAAGGTCTAAAATGATGTTTGTGGAGCTAAACAAGGTCTAAAAACATGTTTGTGACACTAAACAAGGTCTAAAATGATGTTTGTGGCACTAAACAAGGTCTAAAATGATGTTTGTGGAGCTAAACAAGGTCTAAAATCATGTTTGTGACACTAAACAAGGTCTAAAAACATGTTTATGGCACTAAACAAGGTCTAAAAACATGTTTGTGACACTAAACAAGGTCTAAAAACATGTTTATGGCACTAAACAAGGTCTAAAAACATGTTTATGGCACTAAACAAGGTCTAAAAACATGTTTGTGACACTAAACAAGGTCTAAAAACATGTTTATGGCACTAAACAAGGTCTAAAAACATGTTTATGGCACTAAACAAGGTCTAAAAACATGTTTGTGACACTAAACAAGGTCTAAAAACATGTTTGTGACACTAAACAAGGTCTAAAATGATGTTTGTGGAGCTAAACAAGGTCTAAAAACATGTTTGTGACACTAAACAAGGTCTAAAATGATGTTTGTGGCACTAAACAAGGTCTAAAATGATGTTTGTGGAGCTAAACAAGGTCTAAAAACATGTTTGTGACACTAAACAAGGTCTAAAATCATGTTTGTGGCACTAAACAAGGTCTAAAATGATGTTTGTGGAGCTAAACAAGGTCTAAAAACATGTTTGTGGCACTAAACAAGGTCTAAAATGATGTTTGTGGAGCTAAACAAGGTCTAAAAACATGTTTGTGACACTAAACAAGGTCTAAAATCATGTTTGTGGCACTAAACAAGGTCTAAAATCATGTTTGTTGCACTAAACAAGGTCTAAAATGATGTTTGTGGAGCTAAACAAGGTCTAAAAACATGTTTATAGCACTAAACAAGGTCTAAAATCATGTTTGTGGCACTAAACAAGGTCTAAAAACATGTTTGTGACACTAAACAAGGTCTAAAAACATGTTTGTGACACTAAACAAGGTCTAAAATGATGTTTGTGGAGCTAAACAAGGTCTAAAAACATGTTTGTGACACTAAACAAGGTCTAAAATGATGTTTGTGGCACTAAACAAGGTCTAAAATGATGTTTGTGGAGCTAAACAAGGTCTAAAAACATGTTTGTGACACTAAACAAGGTCTAAAATCATGTTTGTGGAGCTAAACAAGGTCTAAAAACATGTTTGTGGCACTAAACAAGCTCTAAAATGATGTTTGCGGCACTAAACAAGGTCTAAAAACATGTTTGTGACACTAAACAAGGTCTAAAAACATGTTTGTGACACTAAACAAGGTCTAAAATGATGTTTGTGGAGCTAAACAAGGTCTAAAAACATGTTTGTGACACTAAACAAGGTCTAAAATGATGTTTGTGGCACTAAACAAGGTCTAAAATGATGTTTGTGGAGCTAAACAAGGTCTAAAAACATGTTTGTGACACTAAACAAGGTCTAAAAACATGTTTGTGACACTAAACAAGGTCTAAAAACATGTTTATGGCACTAAACAAGGTCTAAAAACATGTTTATGGCACTAAACAAGGTCTAAAAACATGTTTGTGACACTAAACAAGGTCTAAAAACATGTTTATGGCACTAAACAAGGTCTAAAAACATGTTTATGGCACTAAACAAGGTCTAAAAATGATGTTTGTGGAGCTAAACAAGGTCTAAAAACATGTTTGTGACACTAAACAAGGTCTAAAATCATGTTTGTGGAGCTAAACAAGGTCTAAAAACATGTTTGTGACACTAAACAAGGTCTAAAAACATGTTTGTGACACTAAACAAGGTCTAAAAACATGTTTATGGCACTAAACAAGGTCTAAAAACATGTTTGTGACACTAAACAAGGTCTAAAAACATGTTTGTGACACTAAACAAGGTCTTAAATGATGTTTGTGGAGCTAAACAAGGTCTAAAAACATGTTTGTGACACTAAACAAGGTCTAAAATGATGTTTGTGGCACTAAACAAGGTCTAAAATGATGTTTGTGGAGCTAAACAAGGTCTAAAAACATGTTTTTGACACTAAACAAGGTCTAAAATCATGTTTGTGGAGCTAAACAAGGTCTAAAAACATGTTTGTGGCACTAAACAAGCTCTAAAATGATGTTTGCGGCACTAAACAAGGTCTAAAAACATGTTTGTGACACTAAACAAGGTCTAAAAACATGTTTGTGACACTAAACAAGGTCTAAAATGATGTTTGTGGAGCTAAACAAGGTCTAAAAACATATTTGTGACACTAAACAAGGTCTAAAAACATGTTTGTGACACTAAACAAGGTCTAAAAACATGTTTATGGCACCAAACAAGGTCTAAAATGATGTTTGTGGAGCTAAACAAGGTCTAAAAACATGTTTGTGACACTAAACAAGGTCTAAAATGATGTTTGTGGAGCTAAACAAGGTCTAAAATCATGTTTGTGACACTAAACAAGGTCTAAAAACATGTTTGTGACACTAAACAAGGTCTAAAATGATGTTTGTGGAGCTAAACAAGGTCTAAAAACATGTTTGTGACACTAAACAAGGTCTAAAAACATGTTTGTGACACTAAACAAGGTCTAAAATGATGTTTGTGGAGCTAAACAAGGTCTAAAAACATGTTTGTGACACTAAACAAGGTCTAAAATGATGTTTGTGGCACTAAACAAGGTCTAAAATGATGTTTGTGGAGCTAAACAAGGTCTAAAATCATGTTTGTGACACTAAACAAGGTCTAAAAACATGTTTATGGCACTAAACAAGGTCTAAAAACATGTTTGTGACACTAAACAAGGTCTAAAAACATGTTTATGGCACTAAACAAGGTCTAAAAACATGTTTATGGCACTAAACAAGGTCTAAAAACATGTTTGTGACACTAAACAAGGTCTAAAAACATGTTTATGGCACTAAACAAGGTCTAAAAACATGTTTATGGCACTAAACAAGGTCTAAAAATGATGTTTGTGGAGCTAAACAAGGTCTAAAAACATGTTTGTGACACTAAACAAGGTCTAAAATCATGTTTGTGGCACTAAACAAGGTCTAAAATCATGTTTGTGGCACTAAACAAGGTCTAAAATCATGTTTGTGGAGCTAAACAAGGTCTAAAAACATGTTTGTGACACTAAACAAGGTCTAAAAACATGTTTGTGACACTAAACAAGGTCTAAAAACATGTTTATGGCACTAAACAAGGTCTAAAAACATGTTTGTGACACTAAACAAGGTCTAAAATGATGTTTGTGGAGCTAAACAAGGTCTAAAAACATGTTTGTGACACTAAACAAGGTCTAAAATGATGTTTGTGGCACTAAACAAGGTCTAAAATGATGTTTGTGGAGCTAAACAAGGTCTAAAAACATGTTTGTGACACTAAACAAGGTCTAAAATCATGTTTGTGGAGCTAAACAAGGTCTAAAAACATGTTTGTGGCACTAAACAAGCTCTAAAATGATGTTTGCGGCACTAAACAAGGTCTAAAAACATGTTTGTGACACTAAACAAGGTCTAAAAACATGTTTGTGACACTAAACAAGGTCTAAAATGATGTTTGTGGAGCTAAACAAGGTCTAAAAACATGTTTGTGACACTAAACAAGGTCTAAAATGATGTTTGTGGCACTAAACAAGGTCTAAAATGATGTTTGTGGAGCTAAACAAGGTCTAAAAACATGTTTGTGACACTAAACAAGGTCTAAAATCATGTTTGTGGAGCTAAACAAGGTCTAAAAACATGTTTGTGGCACTAAACAAGCTCTAAAATGATGTTTGCGGCACTAAACAAGGTCTAAAAACATGTTTGTGACACTAAACAAGGTCTAAAAACATGTTTGTGACACTAAACAAGGTCTAAAAACATGTTTGTGACACTAAACAAGGTCTAAAAACATGTTTATGGCACTAAACAAGGTCTAAAAACATGTTTGTGACACTAAACAAGGTCTAAAATGATGTTTGTGGAGCTAAACAAGGTCTAAAAACATGTTTGTGACACTAAACAAGGTCTAAAATGATGTTTGTGGCACTAAACAAGGTCTAAAATGATGTTTGTGGAGCTAAACAAGGTCTAAAAACATGTTTGTGACACTAAACAAGGTCTAAAATCATGTTTGTGGAGCTAAACAAGGTCTAAAAACATGTTTGTGGCACTAAACAAGCTCTAAAATGATGTTTGCGGCACTAAACAAGGTCTAAAAACATGTTTGTGACACTAAACAAGGTCTAAAAACATGTTTGTGACACTAAACAAGGTCTAAAATGATGTTTGTGGAGCTAAACAAGGTCTAAAAACATGTTTGTGACACTAAACAAGGTCTAAAATGATGTTTGTGGCACTAAACAAGGTCTAAAATGATGTTTGTGGAGCTAAACAAGGTCTAAAAACATGTTTGTGACACTAAACAAGGTCTAAAATCATGTTTGTGGAGCTAAACAAGGTCTAAAAACATGTTTGTGGCACTAAACAAGCTCTAAAATGATGTTTGCGGCACTAAACAAGGTCTAAAAACATGTTTGTGACACTAAACAAGGTCTAAAAACATGTTTGTGACACTAAACAAGGTCTAAAATTATGTTTGTGGAGCTAAACAAGGTCTAAAAACATGTTTGTGACACTAAACAAGGTCTAAAAACATGTTTGTGACACTAAACAAGGTCTAAAAACATGTTTATGGCACCAAACAAGGTCTAAAATGATGTTTGTGGAGCTAAACAAGGTCTAAAAACATGTTTGTGACACTAAACAAGGTCTAAAAACATGTTTGTGACACTAAACAAGGTCTAAAATGATGTTTGTGGAGCTAAACAAGGTCTAAAAACATGTTTGTGACACTAAACAAGGTCTAAAAACATGTTTGTGACACTAAACAAGGTCTAAAATGATGTTTGTGGAGCTAAACAAGGTCTAAAAACATGTTTGTGACACTAAACAAGGTCTAAAATCATGTTTGTGGAGCTAAACAAGGTCTAAAAACATGTTTGTGGCACTAAACAAGCTCTAAAATGATGTTTGCGGCACTAAACAAGGTCTAAAAACATGTTTGTGACACTAAACAAGGTCTAAAAACATGTTTGTGACACTAAACAAGGTCTAAAATGATGTTTGTGGAGCTAAACAAGGTCTAAAAACATGTTTGTGACACTAAACAAGGTCTAAAATGATGTTTGTGGCACTAAACAAGGTCTAAAATGATGTTTGTGGAGCTAAACAAGGTCTAAAAACATGTTTGTGACACTAAACAAGGTCTAAAATCATGTTTGTGGAGCTAAACAAGGTCTAAAAACATGTTTGTGGCACTAAACAAGCTCTAAAATGATGTTTGCGGCACTAAACAAGGTCTAAAAACATGTTTGTGACACTAAACAAGGTCTAAAAACATGTTTGTGACACTAAACAAGGTCTAAAATTATGTTTGTGGAGCTAAACAAGGTCTAAAAACATGTTTGTGACACTAAACAAGGTCTAAAAACATGTTTGTGACACTAAACAAGGTCTAAAAACATGTTTATGGCACCAAACAAGGTCTAAAATGATGTTTGTGGAGCTAAACAAGGTCTAAAAACATGTTTGTGACACTAAACAAGGTCTAAAAACATGTTTGTGACACTAAACAAGGTCTAAAATGATGTTTGTGGAGCTAAACAAGGTCTAAAAACATGTTTGTGACACTAAACAAGGTCTAAAAACATGTTTGTGACACTAAACAAGGTCTAAAATGATGTTTGTGGAGCTAAACAAGGTCTAAAAACATGTTTGTGACACTAAACAAGGTCTAAAATGATGTTTGTGGCACTAAACAAGGTCTAAAATGATGTTTGTGGAGCTAAACAAGGTCTAAAATCATGTTTGTGACACTAAACAAGGTCTAAAAACATGTTTATGGCACTAAACAAGGTCTAAAAACATGTTTGTGACACTAAACAAGGTCTAAAAACATGTTTATGGCACTAAACAAGGTCTAAAAACATGTTTATGGCACTAAACAAGGTCTAAAAACATGTTTGTGACACTAAACAAGGTCTAAAAACATGTTTATGGCACTAAACAAGGTCTAAAAACATGTTTATGGCACTAAACAAGGTCTAAAAACATGTTTGTGACACTAAACAAGGTCTAAAAACATGTTTGTGACACTAAACAAGGTCTAAAATGATGTTTGTGGAGCTAAACAAGGTCTAAAAACATGTTTGTGACACTAAACAAGGTCTAAAATGATGTTTGTGGCACTAAACAAGGTCTAAAATGATGTTTGTGGAGCTAAACAAGGTCTAAAAACATGTTTGTGACACTAAACAAGGTCTAAAATCATGTTTGTGGCACTAAACAAGGTCTAAAATGATGTTTGTGGAGCTAAACAAGGTCTAAAAACATGTTTGTGGCACTAAACAAGGTCTAAAATGATGTTTGTGGAGCTAAACAAGGTCTAAAAACATGTTTGTGACACTAAACAAGGTCTAAAATCATGTTTGTGGCACTAAACAAGGTCTAAAATCATGTTTGTGGCACTAAACAAGGTCTAAAATGATGTTTGTGGAGCTAAACAAGGTCTAAAAACATGTTTATAGCACTAAACAAGGTCTAAAATCATGTTTGTGGCACTAAACAAGGTCTAAAAACATGTTTGTGACACTAAACAAGGTCTAAAAACATGTTTGTGACACTAAACAAGGTCTAAAATGATGTTTGTGGAGCTAAACAAGGTCTAAAAACATGTTTGTGACACTAAACAAGGTCTAAAATGATGTTTGTGGCACTAAACAAGGTCTAAAATGATGTTTGTGGAGCTAAACAAGGTCTAAAAACATGTTTGTGACACTAAACAAGGTCTAAAATCATGTTTGTGGAGCTAAACAAGGTCTAAAAACATGTTTGTGGCACTAAACAAGCTCTAAAATGATGTTTGCGGCACTAAACAAGGTCTAAAAACATGTTTGTGACACTAAACAAGGTCTAAAAACATGTTTGTGACACTAAACAAGGTCTAAAATGATGTTTGTGGAGCTAAACAAGGTCTAAAAACATGTTTGTGACACTAAACAAGGTCTAAAATGATGTTTGTGGCACTAAACAAGGTCTAAAATGATGTTTGTGGAGCTAAACAAGGTCTAAAAACATGTTTGTGACACTAAACAAGGTCTAAAATCATGTTTGTGGAGCTAAACAAGGTCTAAAAACATGTTTATGGCACTAAACAAGGTCTAAAAACATGTTTGTGACACTAAACAAGGTCTAAAAACATGTTTATGGCACTAAACAAGGTCTAAAAACATGTTTATGGCACTAAACAAGGTCTAAAAACATGTTTGTGACACTAAACAAGGTCTAAAAACATGTTTATGGCACTAAACAAGGTCTAAAAACATGTTTATGGCACTAAACAAGGTCTAAAATGATGTTTGTGGAGCTAAACAAGGTCTAAAAACATGTTTGTGACACTAAACAAGGTCTAAAATGATGTTTGTGGAGCTAAACAAGGTCTAAAATCATGTTTGTGACACTAAACAAGGTCTAAAAACATGTTTGTGACACTAAACAAGGTCTAAAATGATGTTTGTGGAGCTAAACAAGGTCTAAAAACATGTTTGTGACACTAAACAAGGTCTAAAAACATGTTTGTGACACTAAACAAGGTCTAAAATGATGTTTGTGGAGCTAAACAAGGTCTAAAAACATGTTTGTGACACTAAACAAGGTCTAAAATGATGTTTGTGGCACTAAACAAGGTCTAAAATGATGTTTGTGGAGCTAAACAAGGTCTAAAATCATGTTTGTGACACTAAACAAGGTCTAAAAACATGTTTATGGCACTAAACAAGGTCTAAAAACATGTTTGTGACACTAAACAAGGTCTAAAAACATGTTTATGGCACTAAACAAGGTCTAAAAACATGTTTATGGCACTAAACAAGGTCTAAAAACATGTTTGTGACACTAAACAAGGTCTAAAAACATGTTTATGGCACTAAACAAGGTCTAAAAACATGTTTATGGCACTAAACAAGGTCTAAAAATGATGTTTGTGGAGCTAAACAAGGTCTAAAAACATGTTTGTGACACTAAACAAGGTCTAAAATCATGTTTGTGGCACTAAACAAGGTCTAAAATCATGTTTGTGGCACTAAACAAGGTCTAAAATCATGTTTGTGGAGCTAAACAAGGTCTAAAAACATGTTTGTGACACTAAACAAGGTCTAAAAACATGTTTGTGACACTAAACAAGGTCTAAAAACATGTTTATGGCACTAAACAAGGTCTAAAAACATGTTTGTGACACTAAACAAGGTCTAAAATGATGTTTGTGGAGCTAAACAAGGTCTAAAATCATGTTTGTGGCACTAAACAAGGTCTAAAATCATGTTTGTGGCACTAAACAAGGTCTAAAATGATGTTTGTGGAGCTAAACAAGGTCTAAAAACATGTTTATGGCACTAAACAAGGTCTAAAAACATGTTTGTGACACTAAACAAGGTCTAAAAACATGTTTATGGCACTAAACAAGGTCTAAAAACATGTTTGTGACACTAAACAAGGTCTAAAATGATGTTTGTGGAGCTAAACAAGGTCTAAAAACATGTTTGTGACACTAAACAAGGTCTAAAAACATGTTTGTGACACTAAACAAGGTCTAAAAACATGTTTATGGCACTAAACAAGGTCTAAAATGATGTTTGTAGAGCTAAACAAGGTCTAAAAACATGTTTGTGACACTAAACAAGGTCTAAAATCATGTTTGTGGAGCTAAACAAGGTCTAAAAACATGTTTGTGGCACTAAACAAGCTCTAAAATGATGTTTGCGGCACTAAACAAGGTCTAAAAACATGTTTGTGACACTAAACAAGGTCTAAAAACATGTTTATGGCACTAAACAAGGTCTAAAATGATGTTTGTGGAGCTAAACAAGGTCTAAAAACATGTTTGTGACACTAAACAAGGTCTAAAAACATGTTTGTGACACTAAACAAGGTCTAAAATGATGTTTGTGGAGCTAAACAAGGTCTAAAAACATGTTTGTGACACTAAACAAGGTCTAAAAACATGTTTGTGACACTAAACAAGGTCTAAAATGATGTTTGTGGAGCTAAACAAGGTCTAAAAACATGTTTGTGACACTAAACAAGGTCTAAAATGATGTTTGTGGCACTAAACAAGGTCTAAAATGATGTTTGTGGAGCTAAACAAGGTCTAAAATCATGTTTGTGACACTAAACAAGGTCTAAAAACATGTTTATGGCACTAAACAAGGTCTAAAAACATGTTTGTGACACTAAACAAGGTCTAAAAACATGTTTATGGCACTAAACAAGGTCTAAAAACACGTTTATGGCACTAAACAAGGTCTAAAAACATGTTTGTGACACTAAACAAGGTCTAAAAACATGTTTATGGCACTAAACAAGGTCTAAAAACATGTTTATGGCACTAAACAAGGTCTAAAAATGATGTTTGTGGAGCTAAACAAGGTCTAAAAACATGTTTGTGACACTAAACAAGGTCTAAAATCATGTTTGTGGCACTAAACAAGGTCTAAAATCATGTTTGTGGCACTAAACAAGGTCTAAAATCATGTTTGTGGAGCTAAACAAGGTCTAAAAACATGTTCGTGACACTAAACAAGGTCTAAAAACATGTTTGTGACACTAAACAAGGTCTAAAAACATGTTTATGGCACTAAACAAGGTCTAAAAACATGTTTGTGACACTAAACAAGGTCTAAAATGATGTTTGTGGAGCTAAACAAGGTCTAAAATCATGTTTGTGGCACTAAACAAGGTCTAAAATCATGTTTGTGGCACTAAACAAGGTCTAAAATGATGTTTGTGGAGCTAAACAAGGTCTAAAAACATGTTTATGGCACTAAACAAGGTCTAAAAACATGTTTGTGACACTAAACAAGGTCTAAAAACATGTTTATGGCACTAAACAAGGTCTAAAAACATGTTTATGGCACTAAACAAGGTCTAAAAACATGTTTGTGACACTAAACAAGGTCTAAAAACATGTTTATGGCACTAAACAAGGTCTAAAATGATGTTTGTGGAGCTAAACAAGGTCTAAAAACATGTTTGTGACAGTAAACAAGGTCTAAAATCATGTTTGTGGCACTAAACAAGGTCTAAAATCATGTTTGTGGAGCTAAACAAGGTCTAAAAACATGTTTGTGGAGCTAAACAAGGTCTAAAAACATGTTTGTGACACTAAACAAGGTCTAAAAACATGTTTGTGACACTAAACAAGGTCTAAAAACATGTTTATTGCACTAAACAAGGTCTAAAAACATGTTTGTGGCACTAAACAAGGTCTAAAATCATGTTTGTGGCACTAAACAAGGTCTAAAATGATGTTTGTGGAGCTAAACAAGGTCTAAAATCATGTTTGTGGCACTAAACAAGGTCTAAAATCATGTTTGTGGCACTAAACAAGGTCTAAAATGATGTTTGTGGAGCTAAACAAGGTCTAAAAACATGTTTATGGCACTAAACAAGGTCTAAAATGATGTTTGTGGAGCTAAACAAGGTCTAAAAACATGTTTGTGACACTAAACAAGGTCTAAAATGATGTTTGTGGAGCTAAACAAGGTCTAAAAACATGTTTATGGCACTAAACAAGGTCTAAAATGATGTTTGTGGAGCTAAACAAGGTCTAAAAACATGTTTGTGACACTAAACAAGGTCTAAAATCATGTTTGTGGCACTAAACAAGGTCTAAAATGATGTTTGTGGAGCTAAACAAGGTCTAAAATCATGTTTGTGGCACTAAACAAGGTCTAAAATCATGTTTGTGACACTAAACAAGGTCTAAAATCATGTTTGTGGCACTAAACAAGCTCTAAAATGATGTTTGCGGCACTAAACAAGGTCTAAAAACATGTTTGTGACACTAAACAAGGTCAAAAACATGTTTGTGACACTAAACAAGGTCTAAAATGATGTTTGTGGAGCTAAACAAGGTCTAAAAACATGTTTGTGACACTAAACAAGGTCTAAAAACATGTTTGTGACACTAAACAAGGTCTAAAATGATGTTTGTGGAGCTAAACAAGGTCTAAAAACATGTTTGTGACACTAAACAAGGTCTAAAATGATGTTTGTGGCACTAAACAAGGTCTAAAATGATGTTTGTGGAGCTAAACAAGGTCTAAAAACATGTTTGTGACACTAAACAAGGTCTAAAATCATGTTTGTGGAGCTAAACAAGGTCTAAAAACATGTTTGTGGCACTAAACAAGCTCTAAAATGATGTTTGCGGCACTAAACAAGGTCTAAAAACATGTTTGTGACACTAAACAAGGTCTAAAAACATGTTTGTGACACTAAACAAGGTCTAAAATTATGTTTGTGGAGCTAAACAAGGTCTAAAAACATGTTTGTGACACTAAACAAGGTCTAAAAACATGTTTGTGACACTAAACAAGGTCTAAAAACATGTTTATGGCACCAAACAAGGTCTAAAATGATGTTTGTGGAGCTAAACAAGGTCTAAAAACATGTTTGTGACACTAAACAAGGTCTAAAAACATGTTTGTGACACTAAACAAGGTCTAAAATGATGTTTGTGGAGCTAAACAAGGTCTAAAAACATGTTTGTGACACTAAACAAGGTCTAAAAACATGTTTGTGACACTAAACAAGGTCTAAAATGATGTTTGTGGAGCTAAACAAGGTCTAAAAACATGTTTGTGACACTAAACAAGGTCTAAAATGATGTTTGTGGCACTAAACAAGGTCTAAAATGATGTTTGTGGAGCTAAACAAGGTCTAAAATCATGTTTGTGACACTAAACAAGGTCTAAAAACATGTTTATGGCACTAAACAAGGTCTAAAAACATGTTTGTGACACTAAACAAGGTCTAAAAACATGTTTATGGCACTAAACAAGGTCTAAAAACATGTTTATGGCACTAAACAAGGTCTAAAAACATGTTTGTGACACTAAACAAGGTCTAAAAACATGTTTATGGCACTAAACAAGGTCTAAAAACATGTTTATGGCACTAAACAAGGTCTAAAAACATGTTTGTGACACTAAACAAGGTCTAAAAACATGTTTGTGACACTAAACAAGGTCTAAAATGATGTTTGTGGAGCTAAACAAGGTCTAAAAACATGTTTGTGACACTAAACAAGGTCTAAAATGATGTTTGTGGCACTAAACAAGGTCTAAAATGATGTTTGTGGAGCTAAACAAGGTCTAAAAACATGTTTGTGACACTAAACAAGGTCTAAAATCATGTTTGTGGCACTAAACAAGGTCTAAAATGATGTTTGTGGAGCTAAACAAGGTCTAAAAACATGTTTGTGGCACTAAACAAGGTCTAAAATGATGTTTGTGGAGCTAAACAAGGTCTAAAAACATGTTTGTGACACTAAACAAGGTCTAAAATCATGTTTGTGGCACTAAACAAGGTCTAAAATCATGTTTGTGGCACTAAACAAGGTCTAAAATGATGTTTGTGGAGCTAAACAAGGTCTAAAAACATGTTTATAGCACTAAACAAGGTCTAAAATCATGTTTGTGGCACTAAACAAGGTCTAAAAACATGTTTGTGACACTAAACAAGGTCTAAAAACATGTTTGTGACACTAAACAAGGTCTAAAATGATGTTTGTGGAGCTAAACAAGGTCTAAAAACATGTTTGTGACACTAAACAAGGTCTAAAATGATGTTTGTGGCACTAAACAAGGTCTAAAATGATGTTTGTGGAGCTAAACAAGGTCTAAAAACATGTTTGTGACACTAAACAAGGTCTAAAATCATGTTTGTGGAGCTAAACAAGGTCTAAAAACATGTTTGTGGCACTAAACAAGCTCTAAAATGATGTTTGCGGCACTAAACAAGGTCTAAAAACATGTTTGTGACACTAAACAAGGTCTAAAAACATGTTTGTGACACTAAACAAGGTCTAAAATGATGTTTGTGGAGCTAAACAAGGTCTAAAAACATGTTTGTGACACTAAACAAGGTCTAAAATGATGTTTGTGGCACTAAACAAGGTCTAAAATGATGTTTGTGGAGCTAAACAAGGTCTAAAAACATGTTTGTGACACTAAACAAGGTCTAAAATCATGTTTGTGGAGCTAAACAAGGTCTAAAAACATGTTTATGGCACTAAACAAGGTCTAAAAACATGTTTGTGACACTAAACAAGGTCTAAAAACATGTTTATGGCACTAAACAAGGTCTAAAAACATGTTTATGGCACTAAACAAGGTCTAAAAACATGTTTGTGACACTAAACAAGGTCTAAAAACATGTTTATGGCACTAAACAAGGTCTAAAAACATGTTTATGGCACTAAACAAGGTCTAAAATGATGTTTGTGGAGCTAAACAAGGTCTAAAAACATGTTTGTGACACTAAACAAGGTCTAAAATGATGTTTGTGGAGCTAAACAAGGTCTAAAATCATGTTTGTGACACTAAACAAGGTCTAAAAACATGTTTGTGACACTAAACAAGGTCTAAAATGATGTTTGTGGAGCTAAACAAGGTCTAAAAACATGTTTGTGACACTAAACAAGGTCTAAAAACATGTTTGTGACACTAAACAAGGTCTAAAATGATGTTTGTGGAGCTAAACAAGGTCTAAAAACATGTTTGTGACACTAAACAAGGTCTAAAATGATGTTTGTGGCACTAAACAAGGTCTAAAATGATGTTTGTGGAGCTAAACAAGGTCTAAAATCATGTTTGTGACACTAAACAAGGTCTAAAAACATGTTTATGGCACTAAACAAGGTCTAAAAACATGTTTGTGACACTAAACAAGGTCTAAAAACATGTTTATGGCACTAAACAAGGTCTAAAAACATGTTTATGGCACTAAACAAGGTCTAAAAACATGTTTGTGACACTAAACAAGGTCTAAAAACATGTTTATGGCACTAAACAAGGTCTAAAAACATGTTTATGGCACTAAACAAGGTCTAAAAATGATGTTTGTGGAGCTAAACAAGGTCTAAAAACATGTTTGTGACACTAAACAAGGTCTAAAATCATGTTTGTGGCACTAAACAAGGTCTAAAATCATGTTTGTGGCACTAAACAAGGTCTAAAATCATGTTTGTGGAGCTAAACAAGGTCTAAAAACATGTTTGTGACACTAAACAAGGTCTAAAAACATGTTTGTGACACTAAACAAGGTCTAAAAACATGTTTATGGCACTAAACAAGGTCTAAAAACATGTTTGTGACACTAAACAAGGTCTAAAATGATGTTTGTGGAGCTAAACAAGGTCTAAAATCATGTTTGTGGCACTAAACAAGGTCTAAAATCATGTTTGTGGCACTAAACAAGGTCTAAAATGATGTTTGTGGAGCTAAACAAGGTCTAAAAACATGTTTATGGCACTAAACAAGGTCTAAAAACATGTTTGTGACACTAAACAAGGTCTAAAAACATGTTTATGGCACTAAACAAGGTCTAAAAACATGTTTGTGACACTAAACAAGGTCTAAAATGATGTTTGTGGAGCTAAACAAGGTCTAAAAACATGTTTGTGACACTAAACAAGGTCTAAAAACATGTTTGTGACACTAAACAAGGTCTAAAAACATGTTTATGGCACTAAACAAGGTCTAAAATGATGTTTGTAGAGCTAAACAAGGTCTAAAAACATGTTTGTGACACTAAACAAGGTCTAAAATCATGTTTGTGGAGCTAAACAAGGTCTAAAAACATGTTTGTGGCACTAAACAAGCTCTAAAATGATGTTTGCGGCACTAAACAAGGTCTAAAAACATGTTTGTGACACTAAACAAGGTCTAAAAACATGTTTATGGCACTAAACAAGGTCTAAAATGATGTTTGTGGAGCTAAACAAGGTCTAAAAACATGTTTGTGACACTAAACAAGGTCTAAAAACATGTTTGTGACACTAAACAAGGTCTAAAATGATGTTTGTGGAGCTAAACAAGGTCTAAAAACATGTTTGTGACACTAAACAAGGTCTAAAAACATGTTTGTGACACTAAACAAGGTCTAAAATGATGTTTGTGGAGCTAAACAAGGTCTAAAAACATGTTTGTGACACTAAACAAGGTCTAAAATGATGTTTGTGGCACTAAACAAGGTCTAAAATGATGTTTGTGGAGCTAAACAAGGTCTAAAATCATGTTTGTGACACTAAACAAGGTCTAAAAACATGTTTATGGCACTAAACAAGGTCTAAAAACATGTTTGTGACACTAAACAAGGTCTAAAAACATGTTTATGGCACTAAACAAGGTCTAAAAACACGTTTATGGCACTAAACAAGGTCTAAAAACATGTTTGTGACACTAAACAAGGTCTAAAAACATGTTTATGGCACTAAACAAGGTCTAAAAACATGTTTATGGCACTAAACAAGGTCTAAAAATGATGTTTGTGGAGCTAAACAAGGTCTAAAAACATGTTTGTGACACTAAACAAGGTCTAAAATCATGTTTGTGGCACTAAACAAGGTCTAAAATCATGTTTGTGGCACTAAACAAGGTCTAAAATCATGTTTGTGGAGCTAAACAAGGTCTAAAAACATGTTCGTGACACTAAACAAGGTCTAAAAACATGTTTGTGACACTAAACAAGGTCTAAAAACATGTTTATGGCACTAAACAAGGTCTAAAAACATGTTTGTGACACTAAACAAGGTCTAAAATGATGTTTGTGGAGCTAAACAAGGTCTAAAATCATGTTTGTGGCACTAAACAAGGTCTAAAATCATGTTTGTGGCACTAAACAAGGTCTAAAATGATGTTTGTGGAGCTAAACAAGGTCTAAAAACATGTTTATGGCACTAAACAAGGTCTAAAAACATGTTTGTGACACTAAACAAGGTCTAAAAACATGTTTATGGCACTAAACAAGGTCTAAAAACATGTTTATGGCACTAAACAAGGTCTAAAAACATGTTTGTGACACTAAACAAGGTCTAAAAACATGTTTATGGCACTAAACAAGGTCTAAAATGATGTTTGTGGAGCTAAACAAGGTCTAAAAACATGTTTGTGACAGTAAACAAGGTCTAAAATCATGTTTGTGGCACTAAACAAGGTCTAAAATCATGTTTGTGGAGCTAAACAAGGTCTAAAAACATGTTTGTGGAGCTAAACAAGGTCTAAAAACATGTTTGTGACACTAAACAAGGTCTAAAAACATGTTTGTGACACTAAACAAGGTCTAAAAACATGTTTATTGCACTAAACAAGGTCTAAAAACATGTTTGTGACACTAAACAAGGTCTAAAATGATGTTTGTGGAGCTAAACAAGGTCTAAAATCATGTTTGTGGCACTAAACAAGGTCTAAAATCATGTTTGTGGCACTAAACAAGGTCTAAAATGATGTTTGTGGAGCTAAACAAGGTCTAAAAACATGTTTATGGCACTAAACAAGGTCTAAAATGATGTTTGTGGAGCTAAACAAGGTCTAAAAACATGTTTGTGACACTAAACAAGGTCTAAAATGATGTTTGTGGAGCTAAACAAGGTCTAAAAACATGTTTATGGCACTAAACAAGGTCTAAAATGATGTTTGTGGAGCTAAACAAGGTCTAAAAACATGTTTGTGACACTAAACAAGGTCTAAAATCATGTTTGTGGCACTAAACAAGGTCTAAAATGATGTTTGTGGAGCTAAACAAGGTCTAAAATCATGTTTGTGGCACTAAACAAGGTCTAAAATCATGTTTGTGACACTAAACAAGGTCTAAAATCATGTTTGTGGCACTAAACAAGCTCTAAAATGATGTTTGCGGCACTAAACAAGGTCTAAAAACATGTTTGTGACACTAAACAAGGTCAAAAACATGTTTGTGACACTAAACAAGGTCTAAAATGATGTTTGTGGAGCTAAACAAGGTCTAAAAACATGTTTGTGACACTAAACAAGGTCTAAAAACATGTTTGTGACACTAAACAAGGTCTAAAAACATGTTTATGGCACTAAACAAGGTCTAAAATGATGTTTGTGGAGCTAAACAAGGTCTAAAAACATGTTTGTGACACTAAACAAGGTCTAAAATGATGTTTGTGGCGCTAAACAAGGTCTAAAAACATGTTTATGACACTAAACAAGGTCTAAAAACATGTTTATGGCACTAAACAAGGTCTAAAATGATGTTTGTGGAGCTAAACAAGGTCTAAAAACATGTTTGTGACACTAAACAAGGTCTAAAATGATGTTTGTGGCACTAAACAAGGTCTAAAATGATGTTTGTGGAGCTAAACAAGGTCTAAAATCATGTTTGTGACACTAAACAAGGTCTAAAAACATGTTTATGGCACTAAACAAGGTCTAAAAACATGTTTGTGACACTTAACAAGGTCTAAAAACATGTTTATGGCACTAAACAAGGTCTAAAAACATGTTTATGGCACTAAACAAGGTCTAAAATGATGTTTGTGGAGCTAAACAAGGTCTAAAAACATGTTTGTGGAGCTAAACAAGGTCTAAAAACATGTTTGTGACACTAAACAAGGTCTAAAAACATGTTTATGGCACTAAACAAGGTCTAAAATGATGTTTGTGGAGCTAAACAAGGTCTAAAAACATGTTTATAGCACTAAACAAGGTCTAAAATCATGTTTGTGGCACTAAACAAGGTCTAAAAACATGTTTGTGACACTAAACAAGGTCTAAAATGATGTTTGTGGAGCTAAACAAGGTCTAAAATCATGTTTGTGACATTAAACAAGGTCTAAAAGCATGTTTGTGGCACTAAACAAGGTCTAAAATCATGTTTGTGGCACTAAACAAGTTCTAAAATCATGTTTGTGGAGCTAAACAAGGTCTAAAAACATGTTTATAGCACTAAACAAGGTCTAAAATCATGTTTGTGGCACTAAACAAGGTCTAAAAACATGTTTGTGGCACTAAACAAGGTCTAAAATGATGTTTGTGGAGCTAAACAAGGTCTAAAAACATGTTTATGGCACTAAACAAGGTCTAACATGATGTTTGTGGAGCTAAACAAGGTCTAAAAACATGTTTGTGACACTAAACAAGGTCTAAAATGATGTTTGTGGAGCTAAACAAGGTCTAAAAACATGTTTATGGCACTAAACAAGGTCTAAAATTATGTTTGTGGAGCTAAACAAGGTCTAAAAACATGTTTGTGACACTAAACAAGGTCTAAAATCATGTTTGTGGCACTAAACAAGGTCTAAAATGATGTTTGTGGAGCTAAACAAGGTCTAAAATCATGTTTGTGGCACTAAACAAGGTCTAAAATCATGTTTGTGACACTAAACAAGGTCTAAAATCATGTTTGTGGCACTAAACAAGCTCTAAAATGATGTTTGCGGCACTAAACAAGGTCTAAAAACATATTTGTGACACTAAACAAGGTCAAAAACATGTTTGTGACACTAAACAAGGTCTAAAATGATGTTTGTGGAGCTAAACAAGGTCTAAAAACATGTTTGTGACACTAAACAAGGTCTAAAAACATGTTTGTGACACTAAACAAGGTCTAAAAACATGTTTATGGCACTAAACAAGGTCTAAAATGATGTTTGTGGAGCTAAACAAGGTCTAAAAACATGTTTGTGACACTAAACAAGGTCTAAAATGATGTTTGTGGCGCTAAACAAGGTCTAAAAACATGTTTGTGACACTAAACAAGGTCTAAAAACATGTTTATGGCACTAAACAAGGTCTAAAATGATGTTTGTGGAGCTAAACAAGGTCTAAAAACATGTTTGTGACAGTAAACAAGGTCTAAAATGATGTTTGTGGCACTAAACAAGGTCTAAAATGATGTTTGTGGAGCTAAACAAGGTCTAAAATCATGTTTGTGACACTAAACAAGGTCTAAAAACATGTTTATGGCACTAAACAAGGTCTAAAAACATGTTTGTGACACTAAACAAGGTCTAAAAACATGTTTATGGCACTAAACAAGGTCTAAAAACATGTTTATGGCACTAAACAAGGTCTAAAATGATGTTTGTGGAGCTAAACAAGGTCTAAAAACATGTTTGTGGAGCTAAACAAGGTCTAAAAACATGTTTGTGACACTAAACAAGGTCTAAAAACATGTTTATGGCACTAAACAAGGTCTAAAATGATGTTTGTGGAGCTAAACAAGGTCTAAAAACATGTTTGTGGCACTAAACAAGGTCTAAAATCATGTTTGTGACACTAAACAAGGTCTAAAATCATGTTTGTGGCACTAAACAAGCTCTAAAATGATGTTTGCGGCACTAAACAAGGTCTAAAAACATGTTTGTGACACTAAACAAGGTCAAAAACATGTTTGTGACACTAAACAAGGTCTAAAATGATGTTTGTGGAGCTAAACAAGGTCTAAAAACATGTTTGTGACACTAAACAAGGTCTAAAAACATGTTTGTGACACTAAACAAGGTCTAAAATCATGTTTGTGGCACTAAACAAGCTCTAAAATGATGTTTGCGGCACTAAACAAGGTCTAAAAACATGTTTGTGACACTAAACAAGGTCAAAAACATGTTTGTGACACTAAACAAGGTCTAAAATGATGTTTGTGGAGCTAAACAAGGTCTAAAAACATGTTTATGGCACTAAACAAGGTCTAAAATTATGTTTGTGGAGCTAAACAAGGTCTAAAAACATGTTTGTGACACTAAACAAGGTCTAAAATCATGTTTGTGGCACTAAACAAGGTCTAAAATGATGTTTGTGGAGCTAAACAAGGTCTAAAATCATGTTTGTGGCACTAAACAAGGTCTAAAATCATGTTTGTGACACTAAACAAGGTCTAAAATCATGTTTGTGGCACTAAACAAGCTCTAAAATGATGTTTGCGGCACTAAACAAGGTCTAAAAACATGTTTGTGACACTAAACAAGGTCAAAAACATGTTTGTGACACTAAACAAGGTCTAAAATGATGTTTGTGGAGCTAAACAAGGTCTAAAAACATGTTTGTGACACTAAACAAGGTCTAAAAACATGTTTGTGACACTAAACAAGGTCTAAAAACATGTTTATGGCACTAAACAAGGTCTAAAATGATGTTTGTGGAGCTAAACAAGGTCTAAAAACATGTTTGTGACACTAAACAAGGTCTAAAATGATGTTTGTGGCGCTAAACAAGGTCTAAAAACATGTTTGTGACACTAAACAAGGTCTAAAAACATGTTTGTGACACTAAACAAGGTCTAAAAACATGTTTATGGCACTAAACAAGGTCTAAAATGATGTTTGTGGAGCTAAACAAGGTCTAAAAACATGTTTGTGACACTAAACAAGGTCTAAAATGATGTTTGTGGCACTAAACAAGGTCTAAAATGATGTTTGTGGAGCTAAACAAGGTCTAAAAACATGTTTATGGCACTAAACAAGGTCTAAAATGATGTTTGTGGAGCTAAACAAGGTCTAAAAACATGTTTATAGCACTAAACAAGGTCTAAAATCATGTTTGTGGCACTAAACAAGGTCTAAAAACATGTTTGTGACACTAAACAAGGTCTAAAATGATGTTTGTGGAGCTAAACAAGGTCTAAAATCATGTTTGTGACATTAAACAAGGTCTAAAAGCATGTTTGTGGCACTAAACAAGGTCTAAAATCATGTTTGTGGCACTAAACAAGTTCTAAAATCATGTTTGTGGAGCTAAACAAGGTCTAAAAACATGTTTATAGCACTAAACAAGGTCTAAAATCATGTTTGTGGCACTAAACAAGGTCTAAAAACATGTTTGTGGCACTAAACAAGGTCTAAAATGATGTTTGTGGAGCTAAACAAGGTCTAAAAACATGTTTATGGCACTAAACAAGGTCTAAAATGATGTTTGTGGAGCTAAACAAGGTCTAAAAACATGTTTGTGACACTAAACAAGGTCTAAAATGATGTTTGTGGAGCTAAACAAGGTCTAAAAACATGTTTATGGCACTAAACAAGGTCTAAAATTATGTTTGTGGAGCTAAACAAGGTCTAAAAACATGTTTGTGACACTAAACAAGGTCTAAAATCATGTTTGTGGCACTAAACAAGGTCTAAAATGATGTTTGTGGAGCTAAACAAGGTCTAAAATCATGTTTGTGGCACTAAACAAGGTCTAAAATCATGTTTGTGACACTAAACAAGGTCTAAAATCATGTTTGTGGCACTAAACAAGCTCTAAAATGATGTTTGCGGCACTAAACAAGGTCTAAAAACATATTTGTGACACTAAACAAGGTCAAAAACATGTTTGTGACACTAAACAAGGTCTAAAATGATGTTTGTGGAGCTAAACAAGGTCTAAAAACATGTTTGTGACACTAAACAAGGTCTAAAAACATGTTTGTGACACTAAACAAGGTCTAAAAACATGTTTATGGCACTAAACAAGGTCTAAAATGATGTTTGTGGAGCTAAACAAGGTCTAAAAACATGTTTGTGACACTAAACAAGGTCTAAAATGATGTTTGTGGCGCTAAACAAGGTCTAAAAACATGTTTGTGACACTAAACAAGGTCTAAAAACATGTTTATGGCACTAAACAAGGTCTAAAATGATGTTTGTGGAGCTAAACAAGGTCTAAAAACATGTTTGTGACAGTAAACAAGGTCTAAAATGATGTTTGTGGCACTAAACAAGGTCTAAAATGATGTTTGTGGAGCTAAACAAGGTCTAAAATCATGTTTGTGACACTAAACAAGGTCTAAAAACATGTTTATGGCACTAAACAAGGTCTAAAAACATGTTTGTGACACTAAACAAGGTCTAAAAACATGTTTATGGCACTAAACAAGGTCTAAAAACATGTTTATGGCACTAAACAAGGTCTAAAATGATGTTTGTGGAGCTAAACAAGGTCTAAAAACATGTTTGTGGAGCTAAACAAGGTCTAAAAACATGTTTGTGACACTAAACAAGGTCTAAAAACATGTTTGTGGCACTAAACAAGGTCTAAAATGATGTTTGTGGAGCTAAACAAGGTCTAAAAACATGTTTGTGGCACTAAACAAGGTCTAAAATCATGTTTGTGACACTAAACAAGGTCTAAAATCATGTTTGTGGCACTAAACAAGCTCTAAAATGATGTTTGCGGCACTAAACAAGGTCTAAAAACATGTTTGTGACACTAAACAAGGTCAAAAACATGTTTGTGACACTAAACAAGGTCTAAAATGATGTTTGTGGAGCTAAACAAGGTCTAAAAACATGTTTGTGACACTAAACAAGGTCTAAAAACATGTTTGTGACACTAAACAAGGTCTAAAATCATGTTTGTGGCACTAAACAAGCTCTAAAATGATGTTTGCGGCACTAAACAAGGTCTAAAAACATGTTTGTGACACTAAACAAGGTCAAAAACATGTTTGTGACACTAAACAAGGTCTAAAATGATGTTTGTGGAGCTAAACAAGGTCTAAAAACATGTTTATGGCACTAAACAAGGTCTAAAATTATGTTTGTGGAGCTAAACAAGGTCTAAAAACATGTTTGTGACACTAAACAAGGTCTAAAATCATGTTTGTGGCACTAAACAAGGTCTAAAATGATGTTTGTGGAGCTAAACAAGGTCTAAAATCATGTTTGTGGCACTAAACAAGGTCTAAAATCATGTTTGTGACACTAAACAAGGTCTAAAATCATGTTTGTGGCACTAAACAAGCTCTAAAATGATGTTTGCGGCACTAAACAAGGTCTAAAAACATGTTTGTGACACTAAACAAGGTCAAAAACATGTTTGTGACACTAAACAAGGTCTAAAATGATGTTTGTGGAGCTAAACAAGGTCTAAAAACATGTTTGTGACACTAAACAAGGTCTAAAAACATGTTTGTGACACTAAACAAGGTCTAAAAACATGTTTATGGCACTAAACAAGGTCTAAAATGATGTTTGTGGAGCTAAACAAGGTCTAAAAACATGTTTGTGACACTAAACAAGGTCTAAAATGATGTTTGTGGCGCTAAACAAGGTCTAAAAACATGTTTGTGACACTAAACAAGGTCTAAAAACATGTTTGTGACACTAAACAAGGTCTAAAAACATGTTTATGGCACTAAACAAGGTCTAAAATGATGTTTGTGGAGCTAAACAAGGTCTAAAAACATGTTTGTGACACTAAACAAGGTCTAAAATGATGTTTGTGGCACTAAACAAGGTCTAAAATGATGTTTGTGGAGCTAAACAAGGTCTAAAATCATGTTTGTGACACTAAACAAGGTCTAAAAACATGTTTATGGCACTAAACAAGGTCTAAAAACATGTTTGTGACACTAAACAAGGTCTAAAAACATGTTTATGGCACTAAACAAGGTCTAAAAACATGTTTATGGCACTAAACAAGGTCTAAAATGATGTTTGTGGAGCTAAACAAGGTCTAAAAACATGTTTGTGGAGCTAAACAAGGTCTAAAAACATGTTTGTGACACTAAACAAGGTCTAAAAACATGTTTATGGCACTAAACAAGGTCTAAAATGATGTTTGTGGAGCTAAACAAGGTCTAAAAACATGTTTGTGGCACTAAACAAGGTCTAAAATCATGTTTGTGACACTAAACAAGGTCTAAAATCATGTTTGTGGCACTAAACAAGCTCTAAAATGATGTTTGCGGCACTAAACAAGGTCTAAAAACATGTTTGTGACACTAAACAAGGTCAAAAACATGTTTGTGACACTAAACAAGGTCTAAAATGATGTTTGTGGAGCTAAACAAGGTCTAAAAACATGTTTGTGACACTAAACAAGGTCTAAAAACATGTTTGTGACACTAAACAAGGTCTAAAATCATGTTTGTGGCACTAAACAAGCTCTAAAATGATGTTTGCGGCACTAAACAAGGTCTAAAAACATGTTTGTGACACTAAACAAGGTCAAAAACATGTTTGTGACACTAAACAAGGTCTAAAATGATGTTTGTGGAGCTAAACAAGGTCTAAAAACATGTTTGTGACACTAAACAAGGTCTAAAAACATGTTTGTGACACTAAACAAGGTCTAAAAACATGTTTATGGCACTAAACAAGGTCTAAAATGATGTTTGTGGAGCTAAACAAGGTCTAAAAACATGTTTGTGACACTAAACAAGGTCTAAAATGATGTTTGTGGCACTAAACAAGGTCTAAAAACATGTTTGTGACACTAAACAAGGTCTAAAAACATGTTTATGGCACTAAACAAGGTCTAAAATGATGTTTGTGGAGCTAAACAAGGTCTAAAAACATGTTTGTGACACTAAACAAGGTCTAAAATGATGTTTGTGGCACTAAACAAGGTCTAAAATGATGTTTGTGGAGCTAAACAAGGTCTAAAATCATGTTTGTGACACTAAACAAGGTCTAAAAACATGTTTATGGCACTAAACAAGGTCTAAAAACATGTTTGTGACACTAAACAAGGTCTAAAAACATGTTTGTGGCACTAAACAAGGTCTAAAAACATGTTTATGGCACTAAACAAGGTCTAAAATGATGTTTGTGGAGCTAAACAAGGTCTAAAATCATGTTTGTGACACTAAACAAGGTCTAAAAACATGTTTATGGCACTAAACAAGGTCTAAAAACATGTTTATGGCACTAAACAAGGTCTAAAATGATGTTTGTGGAGCTAAACAAGGTCTAAAAACATGTTTGTGGAGCTAAACAAGGTCTAAAAACATGTTTGTGACACTAAACAAGGTCTAAAAACATGTTTATGGCACTAAACAAGGTCTAAAATGATGTTTGTGGAGCTAAACAAGGTCTAAAAACATGTTTGTGGCACTAAACAAGGTCTAAAATCATGTTTGTGACACTAAACAAGGTCTAAAATCATGTTTGTGGCACTAAACAAGCTCTAAAATGATGTTTGCGGCACTAAACAAGGTCTAAAAACATGTTTGTGACACTAAACAAGGTCAAAAACATGTTTGTGACACTAAACAAGGTCTAAAATGATGTTTGTGGAGCTAAACAAGGTCTAAAAACATGTTTGTGACACTAAACAAGGTCTAAAAACATGTTTGTGACACTAAACAAGGTCTAAAATCATGTTTGTGGCACTAAACAAGCTCTAAAATGATGTTTGCGGCACTAAACAAGGTCTAAAAACATGTTTGTGACACTAAACAAGGTCAAAAACATGTTTGTGACACTAAACAAGGTCTAAAATGATGTTTGTGGAGCTAAACAAGGTCTAAAAACATGTTTATGGCACTAAACAAGGTCTAAAATTATGTTTGTGGAGCTAAACAAGGTCTAAAAACATGTTTGTGACACTAAACAAGGTCTAAAATCATGTTTGTGGCACTAAACAAGGTCTAAAATGATGTTTGTGGAGCTAAACAAGGTCTAAAATCATGTTTGTGGCACTAAACAAGGTCTAAAATCATGTTTGTGACACTAAACAAGGTCTAAAATCATGTTTGTGGCACTAAACAAGCTCTAAAATGATGTTTGCGGCACTAAACAAGGTCTAAAAACATGTTTGTGACACTAAACAAGGTCAAAAACATGTTTGTGACACTAAACAAGGTCTAAAATGATGTTTGTGGAGCTAAACAAGGTCTAAAAACATGTTTGTGACACTAAACAAGGTCTAAAAACATGTTTGTGACACTAAACAAGGTCTAAAAACATGTTTATGGCACTAAACAAGGTCTAAAATGATGTTTGTGGAGCTAAACAAGGTCTAAAAACATGTTTGTGACACTAAACAAGGTCTAAAATGATGTTTGTGGCGCTAAACAAGGTCTAAAAACATGTTTGTGACACTAAACAAGGTCTAAAAACATGTTTGTGACACTAAACAAGGTCTAAAAACATGTTTATGGCACTAAACAAGGTCTAAAATGATGTTTGTGGAGCTAAACAAGGTCTAAAAACATGTTTGTGACACTAAACAAGGTCTAAAATGATGTTTGTGGCACTAAACAAGGTCTAAAATGATGTTTGTGGAGCTAAACAAGGTCTAAAATCATGTTTGTGACACTAAACAAGGTCTAAAAACATGTTTATGGCACTAAACAAGGTCTAAAAACATGTTTGTGACACTAAACAAGGTCTAAAAACATGTTTATGGCACTAAACAAGGTCTAAAAACATGTTTATGGCACTAAACAAGGTCTAAAATGATGTTTGTGGAGCTAAACAAGGTCTAAAAACATGTTTGTGGAGCTAAACAAGGTCTAAAAACATGTTTGTGACACTAAACAAGGTCTAAAAACATGTTTATGGCACTAAACAAGGTCTAAAATGATGTTTGTGGAGCTAAACAAGGTCTAAAAACATGTTTGTGGCACTAAACAAGGTCTAAAATCATGTTTGTGACACTAAACAAGGTCTAAAATCATGTTTGTGGCACTAAACAAGCTCTAAAATGATGTTTGCGGCACTAAACAAGGTCTAAAAACATGTTTGTGACACTAAACAAGGTCAAAAACATGTTTGTGACACTAAACAAGGTCTAAAATGATGTTTGTGGAGCTAAACAAGGTCTAAAAACATGTTTGTGACACTAAACAAGGTCTAAAAACATGTTTGTGACACTAAACAAGGTCTAAAATCATGTTTGTGGCACTAAACAAGCTCTAAAATGATGTTTGCGGCACTAAACAAGGTCTAAAAACATGTTTGTGACACTAAACAAGGTCAAAAACATGTTTGTGACACTAAACAAGGTCTAAAATGATGTTTGTGGAGCTAAACAAGGTCTAAAAACATGTTTGTGACACTAAACAAGGTCTAAAAACATGTTTGTGACACTAAACAAGGTCTAAAAACATGTTTATGGCACTAAACAAGGTCTAAAATGATGTTTGTGGAGCTAAACAAGGTCTAAAAACATGTTTGTGACACTAAACAAGGTCTAAAATGATGTTTGTGGCGCTAAACAAGGTCTAAAAACATGTTTGTGACACTAAACAAGGTCTAAAAACATGTTTATGGCACTAAACAAGGTCTAAAATGATGTTTGTGGAGCTAAACAAGGTCTAAAAACATGTTTGTGACACTAAACAAGGTCTAAAATGATGTTTGTGGCACTAAACAAGGTCTAAAATGATGTTTGTGGAGCTAAACAAGGTCTAAAATCATGTTTGTGACACTAAACAAGGTCTAAAAACATGTTTATGGCACTAAACAAGGTCTAAAAACATGTTTGTGACACTAAACAAGGTCTAAAAACATGTTTATGGCACTAAACAAGGTCTAAAAACATGTTTATGGCACTAAACAAGGTCTAAAATGATGTTTGTGGAGCTAAACAAGGTCTAAAAACATGTTTGTGGAGCTAAACAAGGTCTAAAAACATGTTTGTGACACTAAACAAGGTCTAAAAACATGTTTGTGGCACTAAACAAGGTCTAAAATGATGTTTGTGGAGCTAAACAAGGTCTAAAAACATGTTTGTGGCACTAAACAAGGTCTAAAATCATGTTTGTGGCACTAAACAAGGTCTAAAAACATGTTTGTGACACTAAACAAGGTCTAAAATGATGTTTGTGGAGCTAAACAAGGTCTAAAATCATGTTTGTGACACTAAACAAGGTCTAAAATCATGTTTGTGGCACTAAACAAGGTCTAAAATCATGTTTGTGGCACTAAACAAGGTCTAAAATCATGTTTGTGGAGCTAAACAAGGTCTAAAAACATGTTTATAGCACTAAACAAGGTCTAAAATCATGTTTGTGGCACTAAACAAGGTCTAAAAACATGTTTGTGGCACTAAACAAGGTCTAAAATGATGTTTGTGGAGCTAAACAAGGTCTAAAAACATGTTTATGGCACTAAACAAGGTCTAAAATGATGTTTGTGGAGCTAAACAAGGTCTAAAAACATGTTTGTGACACTAAACAAGGTCTAAAATGATGTTTGTGGAGCTAAACAAGGTCTAAAAACATGTTTATGGCACTAAACAAGGTCTAAAATTATGTTTGTGGAGCTAAACAAGGTCTAAAAACATGTTTGTGACACTAAACAAGGTCTAAAATCATGTTTGTGGCACTAAACAAGGTCTAAAATGATGTTTGTGGAGCTAAACAAGGTCTAAAATCATGTTTGTGGCACTAAACAAGGTCTAAAATCATGTTTGTGACACTAAACAAGGTCTAAAATCATGTTTGTGGCACTAAACAAGCTCTAAAATGATGTTTGCGGCACTAAACAAGGTCTAAAAACATATTTGTGACACTAAACAAGGTCAAAAACATGTTTGTGACACTAAACAAGGTCTAAAATGATGTTTGTGGAGCTAAACAAGGTCTAAAAACATGTTTGTGACACTAAACAAGGTCTAAAAACATGTTTGTGACACTAAACAAGGTCTAAAAACATGTTTATGGCACTAAACAAGGTCTAAAATGATGTTTGTGGAGCTAAACAAGGTCTAAAAACATGTTTGTGACACTAAACAAGGTCTAAAATGATGTTTGTGGCGCTAAACAAGGTCTAAAAACATGTTTGTGACACTAAACAAGGTCTAAAAACATGTTTGTGACACTAAACAAGGTCTAAAAACATGTTTATGGCACTAAACAAGGTCTAAAATGATGTTTGTGGAGCTAAACAAGGTCTAAAAACATGTTTGTGACACTAAACAAGGTCTAAAATGATGTTTGTGGCACTAAACAAGGTCTAAAATGATGTTTGTGGAGCTAAACAAGGTCTAAAATCATGTTTGTGGCACTAAACAAGGTCTAAAAACATGTTTGTGACACTAAACAAGGTCTAAAAACATGTTTATGGCACTAAACAAGGTCTAAAAACATGTTTATGGCACTAAACAAGGTCTAAAATGATGTTTGTGGAGCTAAACAAGGTCTAAAAACATGTTTGTGGAGCTAAACAAGGTCTAAAAACATGTTTGTGACACTAAACAAGGTCTAAAAACATGTTTATGGCACTAAACAAGGTCTAAAATGATGTTTGTGGAGCTAAACAAGGTCTAAAAACATGTTTGTGGCACTAAACAAGGTCTAAAATCATGTTTGTGACACTAAACAAGGTCTAAAATCATGTTTGTGGCACTAAACAAGGTCTAAAATGATGTTTGCGGCACTAAACAAGGTCTAAAAACATGTTTGTGACACTAAACAAGGTCAAAAACATGTTTGTGACACTAAACAAGGTCTAAAATGATGTTTGTGGAGCTAAACAAGGTCTAAAAACATGTTTGTGACACTAAACAAGGTCTAAAAACATGTTTGTGACACTAAACAAGGTCTAAAATCATGTTTGTGGCACTAAACAAGCTCTAAAATGATGTTTGCGGCACTAAACAAGGTCTAAAAACATGTTTGTGACACTAAACAAGGTCTAAAATGATGTTTGTGGAGCTAAACAAGGTCTAAAAACATGTTTGTGGAGCTAAACAAGGTCTAAAAACATGTTTGTGACACTAAACAAGGTCTAAAAACATGTTTATGGCACTAAACAAGGTCTAAAATGATGTTTGTGGAGCTAAACAAGGTCTAAAAACATGTTTATAGCACTAAACAAGGTCTAAAATCATGTTTGTGGCACTAAACAAGCTCATGTTTGTGAACTAATCTAAAATGATGTTTGCGGCACTAAACAAGGTCTAAAAACATGTTTGTGACACTAAACAAGGTCAAAAACATGTTTATGACACTAAACAAGGTCTAAAATGATGTTTGTGGAGCTAAACAAGGTCTAAAAACATGTTTGTGACACTAAACAAGGTCTAAAAACATGTTTGTGACACTAAACAAGGTCTAAAATCATGTTTGTGGCACTAAACAAGGTCTAAAATGATGTTTGCGGCACTAAACAAGGTCTAAAAACATGTTTGTGACACTAAACAAGGTCTAAAATGATGTTTGTGGAGCTAAACAAGGTCTAAAAACATGTTTGTGGAGCTAAACAAGGTCTAAAAACATGTTTGTGACACTAAACAAGGTCTAAAAACATGTTTATGGCACTAAACAAGGTCTAAAATGATGTTTGTGGAGCTAAACAAGGTCTAAAAACATGTTTATAGCACTAAACAAGGTCTAAAATCATGTTTGTGGCACTAAACAAGGTCTAAAAACATGTTTGTGACACTAAACAAGGTCTAAAAACATGTTTGTGACACTAAACAAGGTCTAAAATGATGTTTGTGGCACTAAACAAGGTCTAAAATCATGTTTGTGGCACTAAACAAGGTCTAAAATGATGTTTGTGGAGCTAAACAAGGTCTAAAAACATGTTTATAGCACTAAACAAGGTCTAAAATCATGTTTGTGGCACTAAACAAGGTCTAAAAACATGTTTGTGACACTAAACAAGGTCTAAAATGATGTTTGTGGAGCTAAACAAGGTCTAAAAACATGTTTGTGGAGCTAAACAAGGTCTAAAAACATGTTTGTGACACTAAACAAGGTCTAAAAACATGTTTATGGCACTAAACAAGGTCTAAAATGATGTTTGTGGAGCTAAACAAGGTCTAAAAACATGTTTGTGACACTAAACAAGGTCTAAAAACATGTTTGTGACACTAAACAAGGTCTAAAAACATGTTTGTGACACTAAACAAGGTCTAAAAACATGTTTGTGACACTAAACAAGGTCTAAAATCATGTTTGTGGAGCTAAACAAGGTCTAAAAACATGTTTGTGGCACTAAACAAGGTCTAAAATGATGTTTGCGGCACTAAACAAGGTCTAAAAACATGTTTGTGACACTAAACAAGGTCTAAAAACATGTTTATGGCACTAAACAAGGTCTAAAATGATGTTTGTGGCACTAAACAAGGTCTAAAATGATGTTTGTGGAGCTAAACAAGGTCTAAAATCATGTTTGTGACACTAAACAAGGTCTAAAAACATGTTTATGGCACTAAACAAGGTCTAAAAACATGTTTGTGACACTAAACAAGGTCTAAAAACATGTTTATGGCACTAAACAAGGTCTAAAAACATGTTTATGGCACTAAACAAGGTCTAAAATGATGTTTGTGGAGCTAAACAAGGTCTAAAAACATGTTTGTGGAGCTAAACAAGGTCTAAAAACATGTTTGTGACACTAAACAAGGTCTAAAAACATGTTTATGGCACTAAACAAGGTCTAAAATGATGTTTGTGGAGCTAAACAAGGTCTAAAAACATGTTTGTGGCACTAAACAAGGTCTAAAATCATGTTTGTGACACTAAACAAGGTCTAAAATCATGTTTGTGGCACTAAACAAGCTCTAAAATGATGTTTGCGGCACTAAACAAGGTCTAAAAACATGTTTGTGACACTAAACAAGGTCAAAAACATGTTTGTGACACTAAACAAGGTCTAAAATGATGTTTGTGGAGCTAAACAAGGTCTAAAAACATGTTTGTGGAGCTAAACAAGGTCTAAAAACATGTTTGTGACACTAAACAAGGTCTAAAAACATGTTTATGGCACTAAACAAGGTCTAAAATGATGTTTGTGGAGCTAAACAAGGTCTAAAAACATGTTTATAGCACTAAACAAGGTCTAAAATCATGTTTGTGGCACTAAACAAGGTCTAAAAACATGTTTGTGACACTAAACAAGGTCTAAAAACATGTTTGTGACACTAAACAAGGTCTAAAATGATGTTTGTGGCACTAAACAAGGTCTAAAATCATGTTTGTGGCACTAAACAAGGTCTAAAATGATGTTTGTGGAGCTAAACAAGGTCTAAAAACATGTTTATAGCACTAAACAAGGTCTAAAATCATGTTTGTGGCACTAAACAAGGTCTAAAAACATGTTTGTGACACTAAACAAGGTCTAAAATGATGTTTGTGGAGCTAAACAAGGTCTAAAAACATGTTTGTGACACTAAACAAGGTCTAAAATCATGTTTGTGGAGCTAAACAAGGTCTAAAAACATGTTTGTGGCACTAAACAAGCTCTAAAATGATGTTTGCGGCACTAAACAAGGTCTAAAAACATGTTTGTGACACTAAACAAGGTCTAAAAACATGTTTATGGCACTAAACAAGGTCTAAAATGATGTTTGTGGCACTAAACAAGGTCTAAAATGATGTTTGTGGAGCTAAACAAGGTCTAAAATCATGTTTGTGACACTAAACAAGGTCTAAAAACATGTTTATGGCACTAAACAAGGTCTAAAAACATGTTTGTGACACTAAACAAGGTCTAAAAACATGTTTATGGCACTAAACAAGGTCTAAAAACATGTTTATGGCACTAAACAAGGTCTAAAATGATGTTTGTGGAGCTAAACAAGGTCTAAAAACATGTTTGTGGAGCTAAACAAGGTCTAAAAACATGTTTGTGACACTAAACAAGGTCTAAAAACATGTTTATGGCACTAAACAAGGTCTAAAATGATGTTTGTGGAGCTAAACAAGGTCTAAAAACATGTTTGTGGCACTAAACAAGGTCTAAAATCATGTTTGTGACACTAAACAAGGTCTAAAATCATGTTTGTGGCACTAAACAAGCTCTAAAATGATGTTTGCGGCACTAAACAAGGTCTAAAAACATGTTTGTGACACTAAACAAGGTCAAAAACATGTTTGTGACACTAAACAAGGTCTAAAATGATGTTTGTGGAGCTAAACAAGGTCTAAAAACATGTTTGTGACACTAAACAAGGTCTAAAAACATGTTTGTGACACTAAACAAGGTCTAAAATCATGTTTGTGGCACTAAACAAGCTCTAAAATGATGTTTGCGGCACTAAACAAGGTCTAAAAACATGTTTGTGACACTAAACAAGGTCTAAAATGATGTTTGTGGAGCTAAACAAGGTCTAAAAACATGTTTGTGGAGCTAAACAAGGTCTAAAAACATGTTTGTGACACTAAACAAGGTCTAAAAACATGTTTATGGCACTAAACAAGGTCTAAAATGATGTTTGTGGAGCTAAACAAGGTCTAAAAACATGTTTATAGCACTAAACAAGGTCTAAAATCATGTTTGTGGCACTAAACAAGGTCTAAAAACATGTTTGTGACACTAAACAAGGTCTAAAAACATGTTTGTGACACTAAACAAGGTCTAAAATGATGTTTGTGGCACTAAACAAGGTCTAAAATGATGTTTGTGGAGCTAAACAAGGTCTAAAAACATGTTTATAGCACTAAACAAGGTCTAAAATCATGTTTGTGGCACTAAACAAGGTCTAAAAACATGTTTGTGACACTAAACAAGGTCTAAAATGATGTTTGTGGAGCTAAACAAGGTCTAAAAACATGTTTGTGACACTAAACAAGGTCTAAAATCATGTTTGTGGAGCTAAACAAGGTCTAAAAACATGTTTGTGGCACTAAACAAGCTCTAAAATGATGTTTGCGGCACTAAACAAGGTCTAAAAACATGTTTGTGACACTAAACAAGGTCTAAAAACATGTTTATGGCACTAAACAAGGTCTAAAATGATGTTTGTGGAGCTAAACAAGGTCTAAAAACATGTTTGTGACACTAAACAAGGTCTAAAAACATGTTTGTGACACTAAACAAGGTCTAAAATGATGTTTGTGGAGCTAAACAAGGTCTAAAAACATGTTTGTGACACTAAACAAGGTCTAAAAACATGTTTGTGACACTAAACAAGGTCTAAAAACATGTTTATGGCACTAAACAAGGTCTAAAATGATGTTTGTGGAGCTAAACAAGGTCTAAAAACATGTTTGTGACACTAAACAAGGTCTAAAATCATGTTTGTGGCACTAAACAAGGTCTAAAATGATGTTTGTGGAGCTAAACAAGGTCTAAAATCATGTTTGTGGCACTAAACAAGGTCTAAAATCATGTTTGTGACACTAAACAAGGTCTAAAATCATGTTTGTGGCACTAAACAAGCTCTAAAATGATGTTTGCGGCACTAAACAAGGTCTAAAAACATGTTTGTGACACTAAACAAGGTCAAAAACATGTTTGTGACACTAAACAAGGTCTAAAATGATGTTTGTGGAGCTAAACAAGGTCTAAAAACATGTTTGTGACACTAAACAAGGTCTAAAAACATGTTTGTGACACTAAACAAGGTCTAAAATCATGTTTGTGGCACTAAACAAGCTCTAAAATGATGTTTGCGGCACTAAACAAGGTCTAAAAACATGTTTGTGACACTAAACAAGGTCAAAAACATGTTTGTGACACTAAACAAGGTCTAAAATGATGTTTGTGGAGCTAAACAAGGTCTAAAAACATGTTTGTGACACTAAACAAGGTCTAAAAACATGTTTGTGACACTAAACAAGGTCTAAAAACATGTTTATGGCACTAAACAAGGTCTAAAATGATGTTTGTGGAGCTAAACAAGGTCTAAAAACATGTTTGTGACACTAAACAAGGTCTAAAATGATGTTTGTGGCGCTAAACAAGGTCTAAAAACATGTTTGTGACACTAAACAAGGTCTAAAAACATGTTTGTGGCACTAAACAAGGTCTAAAAACATGTTTGTGACACTAAACAAGGTCTAAAAACATGTTTATGGCACTAAACAAGGTCTAAAAACATGTTTATGGCACTAAACAAGGTCTAAAATGATGTTTGTGGAGCTAAACAAGGTCTAAAAACATGTTTGTGGAGCTAAACAAGGTCTAAAAACATGTTTGTGACACTAAACAAGGTCTAAAAACATGTTTATGGCACTAAACAAGGTCTAAAATGATGTTTGTGGAGCTAAACAAGGTCTAAAAACATGTTTATAGCACTAAACAAGGTCTAAAATCATGTTTGTGGCACTAAACAAGGTCTAAAAACATGTTTGTGACACTAAACAAGGTCTAAAAACATGTTTGTGACACTAAACAAGGTCTAAAATGATGTTTGTGGAGCTAAACAAGGTCTAAAATCATGTTTGTGACATTAAACAAGGTCTAAAATCATGTTTGTGGCACTAAACAAGGTCTAAAATCATGTTTGTGGCACTAAACAAGGTCTAAAATGATGTTTGTGGAGCTAAACAAGGTCTAAAAACATGTTTATAGCACTAAACAAGGTCTAAAATCATGTTTGTGGCACTAAACAAGGTCTAAAAACATGTTTGTGACACTAAACAAGGTCTAAAATGATGTTTGTGGAGCTAAACAAGGTCTAAAAACATGTTTGTGACACTAAACAAGGTCTAAAATGATGTTTGTGGCACTAAACAAGGTCTAAAATGATGTTTGTGGAGCTAAACAAGGTCTAAAAACATGTTTGTGACACTAAACAAGTTCTAAAATCATGTTTGTGGAGCTAAACAAGGTCTAAAAACATGTTTGTGGCACTAAACAAGCTCTAAAATGATGTTTGCGGCACTAAACAAGGTCTAAAAACATGTTTGTGACACTAAACAAGGTCTAAAAACATGTTTATGGCACTAAACAAGGTCTAAAATGATGTTTGTGGAGCTAAACAAGGTCTAAAAACATGTTTGTGACACTAAACAAGGTCTAAAAACATGTTTGTGACACTAAACAAGGTCTAAAATGATGTTTGTGGAGCTAAACAAGGTCTAAAAACATGTTTGTGACACTAAACAAGGTCTAAAAACATGTTTGTGACACTAAACAAGGTCTAAAAACATGTTTATGGCACTAAACAAGGTCTAAAATGATGTTTGTGGAGCTAAACAAGGTCTAAAAACATGTTTGTGACACTAAACAAGGTCAAAAACATGTTTGTGACACTAAACAAGGTCTAAAATGATGTTTGTGGAGCTAAACAAGGTCTAAAAACATGTTTGTGACACTAAACAAGGTCTAAAAACATGTTTGTGACACTAAACAAGGTCTAAAAACATGTTTATGGCACTAAACAAGGTCTAAAATGATGTTTGTGGAGCTAAACAAGGTCTAAAAACATGTTTGTGACACTAAACAAGGTCTAAAAACATGTTTGTGACACTAAACAAGGTCTAAAATGATGTTTGTGGCGCTAAACAAGGTCTAAAAACATGTTTGTGACACTAAACAAGGTCTAAAAACATGTTTGTGACACTAAACAAGGTCTAAAAACATGTTTATGGCACTAAACAAGGTCTAAAATGATGTTTGTGGAGCTAAACAAGGTCTAAAAACATGTTTGTGACACTAAACAAGGTCTAAAATGATGTTTGTGGCACTAAACAAGGTCTAAAATGATGTTTGTGGAGCTAAACAAGGTCTAATATCATGTGTGTGACACTAAACAAGGTCTAAAAACATGTTTATGGCACTAAACAAGGTCTAAAAACATGTTTGTGACACTAAACAAGGTCTAAAAACATGTTTATGGCACTAAACAAGGTCTAAAAACATGTTTATGGCACTAAACAAGGTCTAAAATGATGTTTGTGGAGCTAAACAAGGTCTAAAAACATGTTTGTGGAGCTAAACAAGGTCTAAAAACATGTTTGTGACACTAAACAAGGTCTAAAAACATGTTTGTGGCACTAAACAAGGTCTAAAATAGTGTTTGTGGCACTAAACAAGGTCTAAAATGATGTTTGTGGAGCTAAACAAGGTCTAAAAACATGTTTATAGCACTAAACAAGGTCTAAAATCATGTTTGTGGCACTAAACAAGGTCTAAAAACATGTTTGTGACACTAAACAAGGTCTAAAATGATGTTTGTGGAGCTAAACAAGGTCTAAAAACATGTTTGTGACACTAAACAAGGTCTAAAATGATGTTTGTGGCACTAAACAAGGTCTAAAATGATGTTTGTGGAGCTAAACAAGGTCTAAAAACATGTTTGTGACACTAAACAAGGTCTAAAATCATGTTTGTGGAGCTAAACAAGGTCTAAAAACATGTTTGTGGCACT